>NW_010256060.1:5363-54149 GCF_000690775.1 Eurypyga helias
CATTATGCCTCAGTTTCCCATACATGTAAGGCAGGAGAGGACAGGAGACTTCCTCAGAGTGCTCACGGCAAAGCCTGTGCCTGCCACGAGCCTCCTAATTGTGTCTCTTTTAACAGTTAAACTAATTTCTGTTAAATGGTTAGCAGTGCAATTAATGATAATGGATTACACTCAAAGATGTATGCATGATTTTTTTTTTTCCCCAGTAATTCAATAATTACCAGCCTCTGCTATGACAATGCTGTCATAAAATTGACTTCACGATTTATGTCAATGACATCATCATGGCCCGAGACGAAAAGTTACGCCTGTGTTAGGATGCTGGGAGTATTTTAAGTTCAGGGGGAAAAAAGGTATTTTTTCCCAACCTGATACTGGTTCTCAAAGTTTTTGCCAAGACTGTAAATGGTTACTGAAACAATCATTTTTTTGGTAATGCAATTTTTTATGTACCTTACAGACCTTTTGATTTCTTTCCCACAGAATCATTAAGATACATGAAATGGAAAAGGTCTGCTCATTCATCTGTTAATTTCCTCCAACATGTGACTGTTCATGTGTGGGGTTTCCTTTGGTTTTGTTGGAGGTTTTTTGTTTGGTTTTTTTTTTAACTAATGCTCTTTACAGCTTAGTACTAAATGACTCATGTGCTGGATCTTCACCATTTGCCTACTGGAATTGTTCTACAATTTAAGAAAAAAATCTAGGAAGTTGGGGTTTGGTTTTTAGTTTTTAATAATCTCCTTCCATTTTTCCCCCTATAGCTTTTACCATTTAGCTACATACTCATTTAACTTGGGATAAATTGATTGAATCTGTGTTAGAGTAAGAAGGGCACCTGGAGGCTGGCTACAGAAGTGCTCTGCAAACCCATCTCCAAAAGTGTAATTACGCGGTTATGTCCACAATGTCATTTGTGCTTTTAGGCATAATAATTATTTTTTTCTAATTAAAGGTATGTTTTATGCTTCTATCTATCATCTGAAAGTGTGACCATGCAAATAATAAAACTGCCATGTTTTCTGAATAAGATTAGTTGTTCTCATGTTTATTCTCTGTAACTTTTGGGTTTTTCATTCATTGGTGAAAACACTCCACTGGTGTCTCATTTGCTCTCAGTGATTAAAAATACTGACTTAATTGGTAGGGCCTTTCTAGCTGGCATCACCTAAATGAGAAGTTAGTGCCTGTGTTCAGCATAGGCACCTCTCTTTCACCTCAGGGCAACAGAATCTTTCTGGGAGATTGAAACAAAAGCATCAGGAAAGGGTCTGAGTTGGCCCTGTGCCCTGAGCTTCTCTTGAGGTAATACGTACTAGATATTGACAAATAAGGGAGTGTTTTATAACAGTACTGTGCCTGTAAATGCGCTTCATGCTTGAAGTTCCTAGAATAAGGCGGCAAAAACCCCAGATCCTGTAAGACCTGTTATTTGTTGTTGATGCAATAAACTTGGAAATAGTTATTTTGGTTCTGACGCGGTGCAGCTTTGATTCCTGCACACAAGATAGCAGTACGCTGCTGCGCTGTAGGGTGTCGGAAGCACAATGTTAGAGCTAGCTCGTGATGCCTGACTGTCCGTTGTGCAGACATCGGTCCCCGTTTCCAGACAGGTGCGCATGAGAGGTGCAGAGCATGTGAGAGCGGGGGGCAGACGGTAGGAGGGGGGCAGTGCTGTGAGGGTAGGTGAGTCTGGGTCATGTCTCTGTGGAAGTTGCAGTAGCCAGTCCAGAGTTTCAGTAGTCTGCTTAGAAATCCCGCCTGGTGTGGGTACCACTACTCCGCTTGTGAAGGTCAGCTCCCTGGCACGCAGCCAGGCTCAGCACCTGCCGAGTTGCCCGCCTGGGAAGTGGATTAAGTGCACCACAATGACTGTGCGTTAAATCACGTCTTGGACAACGGGGCATTGATCTCTTCTTTCGGTAGACATAGCGTAGTGACAAATGGCAAATCTCATTTCATACCCACCATGTTCTGGGTTGCTGCTGCTTCTTTGCAGAACAGGTTTTCTTTTTTCTTTGTTAGTAAGGTAGTTCGTTCTTAATATAATTCACAGATAAGAGACTTTAAAAGGCAGAAGTCGTAGAGTAGGAACATTAACTGTAACTGAAAGCTAGTAAGAAGTCGGCAGAAAATGCTGTCTGGCTGGGAGCTAAAGAACGAAATACCCTTATTTGGGAGTGGGGAGCATTGCAGTGCGGTTGTTCAGGGGATTTTTTGGGGGGGAGAGGGGAAGGGGGAGCGTGTAGAATTTTTTGGGACAGTCTTGTGATGTTGTGGTAGCTACTTAATAATCCAGAACAGAGCTCTTTGGTCAGTTGTGGGAACCAAGCCTGACTAATTTTTGTTTAATGAAGTCAGAGCCTAGTTGAGACTCTAAATAACACCTGTGGTTGGCTGTGTTCGCAGCATCCGTTTCTGAACAACTGGTACCCTGATAAAGTACTGTTTTCCAAACTGTATTAAATTGAGAAGCAGATAGCTTTGTGAGTTAAGTTTTAGTGTACAGAAAATGTTTTTGACCCACAAGAAGGTTAATAATTAAACCAGCTACTGTGAGGGTAAATTGAGCAAAAAAAGTGTCATCTTATTTAAATCTTCTTTATTGCCCTGGGTGGAAACACAGAGCAGATTTACAACTATGTGTGCTCTTTGGTTTAGAAGGGTTTGTTTTTCATTCTGCAGCCTTCTCACATGTAAAGCAAAACCATTTGCGCTGTAGCGGAGGTAGCGTTGAAAACCGCAGCACTGAGATTCTGGGGGGAAATGTCAGCGGTGGTGCGTACCTTCTCTTTCCTGGTTGGAGCCTGGGAGTTAGTCTCCTTTCATATAATTCTTAACGTCTTTTGGTGTACTTTTCCCCCCACCCCCCTAGCTTGTGCTTATAGGAGGAAGAAATACTGTTCTGATTAATTTTCAAATATGGAATAGCTGGTGTGACTCTGCTTTGCAAATGCCACGTAGTAGTTCTGCCTCTAGTGAAAGTAACTTTTATTGTGTGACATGAGCTTAGTCTATCACATATTGGGAAAAGAATAGGAAGGGTGATTCTAGTGCAAAATGCGCTTAATAGCAGATAAAAAGTGGTGTTTTTAAGGAAGAAAATTAACAGCAGATGCATGAGTTTCAAGCCAGCACTTTTGCAGTCAGAATAAATGAGTAGATGTGGTGCAGGTAAATCAGTTTTTTGTGTTGTGGGGGTTTTTTGTTTTGTTTTTGTGTGTGGGTTTTTTTTTTTCCCATTCTGGGGAGAAAAAGAAAAGCTTAGTAATCGAAGTATCCACCTGTTATCTCTTCCTGCTTTTTAAGAAGCTGTCAGCTGTCTGCACTGAAGGGTACTTGCAGATAATGTGTAACATCAGTGAGGCCATACCTAGGGTCAGGAAAGCTGAAGGGGGGTCCCCGACTCAGGTCTTGCCCCCTGTGGAAGGCCGGCCTGCTTGCAGCAACCTGGATGCCCAGTGGCTGCTCCCACCCAACCTCCTGCACCCTGGATGGAGAACCTGCTCCAGATCTTCCCAATTTACCGGCTCTTCTGGTTGTCGTCCCCTGCTGTCACATGCAAGTGTTTGGTTGTTTAAGACTAAGGCTATTTCACAGAAAATGTTAAAACTAATGGTGAAATAGACACAGTCAAAAAGGTGGGCAAGAGACCACCCACTGAATCCGGATGCATCCTGGAAAAACTTCCTTTGCATCATAGAGAACAGAAAGGCCTTTAGTTTGAGTAAATGTTTGCATTTATCACAATTCATTCCACAAGAGAGGCTTTTTGATGTTTTTAGAAATTGAGGTTTTTCTTTAAAAAACACCAAAACTCAGAATTTACAAGAGCAGTAGTGTGTTGTGAAGCATTTTTTAACACATTCTCTTAGTAGGTTCTTGGATAAGATTGGATAGTTTGTGACATAGGGTCATTTCTGCAGTTTATTAATGAAAGTTCTTTAAATTGTTGGCAGACTGAATTTGCATCCAGGAAAAGCATATCCTGCCTGTGATACACCTGATTTTTTTATGAGGATGTATGGAGGTAAAATTTCTAACTATATGCTATACGTGTATTTTCTGTCCGTTATATGAGAATAGAATTTCAAATAGTGGTTGTTAATATAACCAGAAGTTCATTGTGGAGTTCAAATAGTGTCATCCTGTGGTTATTTGGTGTCAGAGAACACTTTTCACATTGCCTATTAACTTCCTTATAGCGAGACATGAATTAGGAACAGAGATATGTAAAGGTGCTTTCATCTTTACGAGACAAACATGGCAAGTCGCTTATGGTTTTGTCACCAGTTTGGGGAGCTGAAATGAGCCTGTTTGGTATTTACAGGTATGAACAACTTATTTTGAAATAAGTCGTCGGAAAAATAACTGTTAGCCTTGACACACCTTTATTCTAGGTTTTTTCCTCTCATTGGAACCATATCAATGTCGATAAGCCATACACCACTGTATACATGGGCGTTTCATAGAGGAGCCAAACCATTTGAGATTTACAGTGGTTTTACATTGGCAGTAAAACTCCAGTTCACTTCACCACCACCGAGATACGACCCACAGGGCATTTTCCAAATGGACATTTTTAGCAGTAATGGCCTTGAACTTTTTGAAGGTACACAGGGAACACAATTCAGTGTTTCTTGGCAAGATAGGCAGGTCATTTCTGAGGAGACAATTTAGCTTCCTGTGCATTCAGATTTCAGAACGGCAGTAACTGTTCTGCTGAGAATACAAACTTTGCTAAAATGTTTCTGGAACGTTTTCAAACTCCCCTTTCTGTACAGCACTTTGTTTCTTAACTCGGTCAATAATTCTGGTATCTCCACTGAAATTGCATTTCAGCGTTGGAGAATTGTCTTGTGCACCATGTATTTTTTTTTTAAGCTGACTATATGTACGTTTGGCTATTTTTCTATGTATGCTACGGCATAGTGTCATTTTGGTTTAATTTATATGATTTCTTAAACTTTGTTAACTTATAATTAAACTTTATTTGATAATGATTGAAAATTAAATGGTAATCAATTAAGCAATAATTGAATGGTAATTATTAAGTGATTTAACCCAATTTTTAAGAAGGGTAAGAACGAAGACCCTGGTAATTACAGGCCTGGCTCACTTTGATGCCTGGTAAAATTATGGAGAAAGTTATTCTGGGAAATACTGAAAAATGCTTGAGAGACAGTGTAGCCATTGGTCATAGCCAGCATGGGTCCAGGATGAGAAGGTAAATAATTTCCTTTTATGGCAAGGACACCCATCTAGTTATCAAGGAAAACCAGCACATGTGGGGGTTTTCTGGATTTTAGGAAAGCTGTTGATACTGACTCTCACAATGTCCTCCTTGGGTTGGGCTTGATGGGTCCCTTCCAAGATATTCTATGGTTCCGTGATACTTTCAGGCCTAGTGTAAAACATTGTTTACCTTGTTACAGATATCGGATGCTGGGTAGGGGGTCTCCTAACCTCACGGACTAACAGAGAGGTGTGCCCGCTTGAGGGGCACCTCTCACCCTTGAGGGGCGAGGTCACTGCCATGCAGATGGTTCAGTGGGCTTGGGAGGGCTATGGATATTTATAGGGTTAGGTGATTGACTTGCAGTCAAACCCTGCTTTGGTGCAGATGCGCATCTCTAGCAGTCTCAGCTTCAGCCCCGGCTGGAACTGTGAGCTCCTGGTGAGACATGGCCTAGATGCCTCAGTCCCTGTGAAGATACAGCCAGCCGAGTTCTCACAGTCTGTACAGCAGGGATAACTTCAGTCAGACCTTGTTGGTGATGCCTGAACCAAAGTACTATTAACTCAGAGCGGGTGCATCTCACAGACCTGCCAAACAGCAGACTTCATCTGCACTTCCAGCCAGGAGGTTACTCAGCACATATCTATCACAAAATGAAAATCAGTGAGAATTTTCAATGTTTTGTTTGCAGTTACATTTTTCATACTCTTACCTTTGATAGCGGAGGTAAACGTTTTACCAGTGTTTTGCAAAAGGCATACAAGACCTCTCTGTGGTCAAGCATTTCTTCCAAAGAGTAAATACTCAAATTCAGCTGAGTGTTAAGGATCACCTGAAGTGACTCTCAACTTGGAGGATGAAGGAAGGAGCAATAATTCCTCTTAGTTAACGTGCAATATTTGAATCAGGCTGAAGGTGGTCCCAAGATAGGATACTGAATTACATAATTTCCTCTATGACACAACCGTGTGGCAGGTACTGGTGTTACTGCTACTGATGAGTTTTGTCTCTGTGTACATGTGTAATGGCTTAGTGTGAACAATTGTAGAGATAAAGAAATCTCCTGAGGAGTATTTCTTCTTTTTTATCCCTTCTCTAAATCTCATTCTGTTTAGAAAAATGGGTGTTCCTTTCAGGAGAGAAAAAAAAAAAGGTGCTGTTGACCTGCAGAATGTTATTTCATACTGACTGAAACTTTAATAAATGAATTTTTTCTTTACCAGCTGACCTAGAAACTTTTTTGAGGTTGTAGTTGTTCTCCTTAATAGAGACAAGCTGTCTGAGGTAGAGGTAAAATCTTTCTGGTTATTTTCATACTTGCTGTATATAGCATGATAGCCTTAGTCATAGGAATGAAATACTTGTAATTGCTTCGGTAACTGAATTATAGGTTGTGTGTGTGGCTTTATACGGTCACGTGCATGCACCTGCAGTCATGTATTTGGTAGGCTTCCTGTGTGTATAAGTGTCTAAGAGGGGTTATCTGTTCTGTGGAAGTCTGTAATATCTCTGTGTGTACTTCTTACTGAACTGAAATACAACTATGAAGTGTTTTCTTTGCAGTTTTTAAAGGATTATAGAATTAGGACACTGTTCTGTGTTATGGCATATTCAAATTACGATACCTGAGCCCACCTTCTTTGTTGCTGCAGTTATGTTTAGATGTGACTTAGGAAATGTTTGGTGGCAGAGGAAGAGAGCCGTCTCTTGCTGTGCGTTGCTAGATAAAGATGACACACGACCATCCTGTCGCAGTGCCACTTTGTGCAGCGTGCTACACAGTACTCTGCTAGCAGATCTCTGGCTGTTGATGGGAGAAGAGGAAAATGCCAGGCAATTTATCTGATTCCTGGCCCCCACGTGCTCTTGTCTGAAAGCACATGTAGCTGTGGTAAGCATTTTTACATGTGCACGTTTCTGACTAGAGCCTCCTTTCTGAGGCTTGCTTTGTCAGCTTACTGGTGCAGCTGCCCGTGCTTATCTTCAGCGTGAAATCTTACCAGGCCTAGTTAGCACTTGCCGCCTCTCACTGGTTCTGAAACTTCTGTGCTTCCTGGCAGTGCCATATGCCCCAGTAAACATCCTGCTTTTCCTCCCTGTCTCGGGTGGAATTTCTTGTATTACTGCACCATTTTCTGTCTGAAGATGGACTGCCAATGAAATAAACCAAATATTTGAATATATTGCTCTGAAGTGTCGAGTCAGGAAAAACTGACACCACTCCAGATCCATTGTAGCCTAAGTTAGACTTGCATGTGCATGGCTGTTGCGTGAGAGCTGTTTAAGTGATTTGCTCTGTATTATGCTGCAGACTGGTCATTCAGGAGAGTTAATGGGAGCACTGTAGGTACAACAGACAGACTGTACTTCTACCCAGGAACTGACACACCTGGGAAGGTGGACTGTGTGAACTAATAGATCTCTACCTTTAACTGCTGCAAGTACATGCGCCAAACCTCCTAAATTCCACTTCTATTCTAGAGTGATTGAGGTATCTTTAAAAATGTGATCTGCCCTAATTTTTAAGTTTCTTCAAGCAGTATCCCACGTGCATACATGCAGATGCACATGCCGAGTTCAAGTCCTCTAAAGCAGCTAACAACAGAGAAATGATAAAAGGGCTGGAGAATAAAGAAATGGTAGGGCCTGAAATTCTGGCAGATGAAAAACACGCTGATCTGTCGTACTTTGAACAGGAAACTACTGCTGTCTTGTTGCTTGCAGGCTATGGAACTGAAACCTAAAGCACAAGCACACTGCTTGGCCTGATGCACTCTTCCCACGTGAAACATCTCATTGCCGCGTGCCGAGGAAGGCCTGAACAGAGGTGATTCATCTGGCTTTTCAAACAGGCAAATGTGCACCCTAGCTTATGTTACTGGGGGACTGAGTGAACTTAACTTACCCAGTCTCACCAAACGTGATGCTGCTTTGCTTACTACAGTTGTTCTCCTAATCGTTTTGTACCTGGATGGGAGATGAAGTGACAGCAGTGATCTACTGAAGTGCATTAAAATGTATTTAGATACAGTGGCAAACTTCTGTTGCAAGGCTAGCTTACCATAGTAAGTTAAAATCTGCGGTAGCTGTGTGCCACATTAATTTTTTTACATGAAACACTGTGCAGGTGAGAGTTTGCCTCTGTGAACTCCTAACAGTTTTGATGGCCTTTTCCCTTGTTCCCACTTACTCATTTCCTTTATCTTCTTTCATTCCTTTCCTCTCTCTCTCATCTATCTTCCTTGGAAATTGCTTTGCTGTATTAGTTTTCTCTGAAAGAAGGAATATTATAAATGCTGTGTATAATGCTTTTTACCTATTGCCAGGCTAAAACCCAGGTATTAGTCCCTTGAATATCATGTATGGTCTGTCATGTAGTTTGTCATGGGTGTTTTTTTTTCTCCATAGGCTGCTCCCTTCCTTTTAATGTTACACCGTGGTTAAAATGATGGACACCAGTGTTGAGCATTTCTGGTCATTACTTGAGAATTAATAAAGGGGCTCTTCAGGGAGATTTTGTATTTTGGGGATTGGGTTTTGGTTTTTCTTCCCACTCCGTATGGAAAGGCTACCCTGTTCAGAGCCTGCCTTAAACCACTAATTTGCCTTGTTTATTTTTTCTCTCTGACTGGGATTACCTGTTAGAATTAACGAGGAGGCCAGCTGAGAAAAGCGTTGTGTTACCTTCCATAGGCCTTGCCACTTAAGAAGACGGTGTTATTGACCAATTAGAACTTTGACTAACAGGATTTATTTATTTTCAAGGGAGAGGCAGACAATATGACATCAGATTTCCGAAACCATAGGAGTGGATTCTTAAAGGCTTCTCACTTGTTCTTAACTGACTGTTTTTGTTGTTAGGGCAAAATACATTATGCCTAGATTGTTTTAGGTGACAAACAGTTATTTTGTCTTTGGTTTGTCTTCCTGTTGTTCAGTAAATAAACATGGACCATTAGTTTTCTGTTAGTATTGCTATGTTTTCGAAAGTAGCGTAGAACTTTCACAACATATTGGAGGTTCTGTGCTGTGGTTTTCAGAGACGTAGGTTCCTGTCTGCATGTGTGTGGGAAGTAGTATGAGCTACCTATCAGCTGTGTCAAAGCTGTTGTGAACCCATGTATTTTGAGAGCAGTTATTATTTGGAGACACAGCGAGGTTTGAAACGTCCCTCCTGGGGGAAAGGTTACTGCACTGCTCAGTCATGGATGCTGTATTGCCTGTTAAGCTTGGTTTGGTCCTTGGAAGACTGATTTTATGTTTCAAGCTGGACATGGGGAATGTTAACAGGACCACTGTAATGCTGTTTCATTTGTTGGCTTTGTGCACAAAGTAATAAGGACTTTCAAGGTCTGGACCATTTGGCTCAAACAACTTTAACAGAATGGCTAGACCGTAAAACCCAGACAATTGTAGGTGGGTGGGTTGTGCAGGTTTTGACTAGGCCAGAGTTAATTTTTTTCACAGTAGCTAGTATGAGGCTGTGTTTTGGATTTGAGCTAAGAAGAATTTTGATAACACTTGTGTTTGTAGTTGTTGCTGCGGAATGTTTATAGCAAGTCAAGGATTTTCTCAATTTCTGATGCCATATCTGTGTTCCCAGGTTCTCCTCTGCAAGTGGGGAGGGGACACAGCTCAGACAGCTGGCCCAAGCTGACCAAAAGGGTGTTTCATTCCATCAAATGTCGTGCCAGGCATATAAGCTGGGGGAGCTGGCCAGAAGGTGTAATCACTGCTTGGGAGGTGGTTGAGTGTAGGTCAGCCAGTGACGACAGGTTGTATCATTTTGTTTTCCTTCCTTTTTTCTTTTTTAATTACATATTACCATCATTAGTAGTAGTATTTCTTTTACGTATTATTAGAGTTCTTAATATAATTGTTTTATTTCACTTACTTTCAATTATTAAACTGTTTTTATTTCAACCCACAAGTTCTTTTATCTTTTTCCTACAATTTCCTCCCCCATCCCACTGTGGGGGAGGGGGTAGAGGTGAGCAAGTAGCTTCATTGCTTACTGGGGCTAAACCACCACAGGGATTAAAAAAAAAAAAAAAAAGAAGAGGGTCATGATAACATGCTTCACACTATCTAGATGTTTAAAGGCTCTGCATTAAGCTCCCAGCTGGCACTCACAAACAACTGGTTGCTGAGCTTTTCTGCCCTCACCTGCTTTACAGCTCCCTCTCACACTGTCAGAGATCTGATATGAAAAGCCTAGTATTTCTCTTACGGACTTGCTGTGATTCCCTTCCGATATCTTTTGCTGCCTTCCCATGTATTATCTCAGATGGGTGTATTTGTTTTGGGAAAACTTGCGGTGGCTGCCTACAGGCTGACAACACAAAAGCTGGAGGTGTGTGGGTTGCAATGAAAGATGGGATTGTTCCTAAAGCTAGACTCCCTTCTTTTAACAACAATTAAAAAAACCCAAAAACCAACAACAAAAAACATGTTTCAATCCTTTAAGTAAGCTGTAAGAGTACCTTCATCCTCTTCCACTGTTTTCAATATTCTTTGAAACTTTTAATTCAGAAGCAAATCACTCATAATGTGTAGTCATTCATGGCTATTAATTTCTGTTGAGCTTGATTTGAAGTGCAAGGAAAGTGCTTAAGGAAATACACTAATGAAAACCATTCCAGTCTAAATAGGGACAAAAAAAGAACCAATAATCCCAAAATAAAGCCATATAATAAGATCTTACAGATAGCTTTAGTAATAATGTTCAAAACTGTATCATATAGACTTGAATAAAATACGTTTTTACAGAGTTAGGACCTATGTGTTCAGAGTTTGCAAATGCACAAGAAAGTCTAATTCAGACTTTAAAGAAGCTGCTTCAGTGTCTTGAAATCACCTCCCCCCACCTAAAGCACGTGGTGGGGAGGTGGCAGAATACATATGGGAAAGTTATGAGGAAATGAAAAAGGGATTTCGGTCTCCTTCAGCCTGTGTCGGTGGTGAATTGTTGTCCTTTGTCTGGCAAGAGTTACTTGCAGCTCAAGTTTCTCAGGATCTCAAAGTGCAAATGATAATTGATGCGTTAAAAGCAGTGCCAAAGTCCGCAGAAGTGCCTGCTCTGCTAGGGAGGAGGAGGAGAGTGCTTCTGCGCGTGCACTGCCCTGGTGGGATAAAGCTCCTGATAAACAATATAGGCACAAAGGCAGCTTTCCCGGTAGGGAGTGTTTGTTTAAAACCTATATTGCTTCATGTACAGATCGTTTTATTTCAAAGCCTGAGGCTGGCGTGGGAGTAAACACTTCTCACTTCCTTTGAGAGCTAGAGAGCATCCTCCAATTGCTACAGCGCTAAGCGTATGGAAGTGTGCACCCAGCACAGCCTCTCTCTTGGTTTGGACACACCTTGGTCTCCTCCATCCCTCACTTCTTGCTGCCACTTGACTTTATCTGCTAAGCAGCAAGAGAAAATAGTGTGGCTACGATAGAGGTTTAAAGTGAAGAATAGGGGAAAAAGTCTTAAAATACACCCTGAAATCATAACTTTCTACTTGCAGCTTGCAGGATTGAAACAGATTGTAGATGTTCAGAGCCTTTAGGGAAAAAAAAAAAGTGTCTTTTATGGAATGATACTTTCATAGCAAGAATAGTTGTAAATTTCTTTCTTATAAAGTACAACAGACTAAAAACCTAGTAGTAGTCCTGGTCATGACTTTGTGCATACGTGTGCATATCATGGTACATCAAGTTGTGTCGTGACATGGCATACTTAGTCATGACTTTGTGCATGCTTCGCTTTTTTTTTTAACACCACACTACACACTCCCTTTCTCCTTAAATAGTAGTTGGAGCAAATCTAGTTAAATTGAGATGTTAGCACCTGCAGTCGTTTTCTTTCTCTTCCTGTGGTCTTATTTGCCTCAAGTAATTGTCAGAGCGCTGTTACCACATTTCCTGTTTGAAGCCATAGTGAACAGTGTGCAGTCAGATGATACAGAGGGTTCACCCTTAAAAGGAACTTCATAGGTGTTTTTAAAAAACAGTGGGCTGTTCTTAAGCTATATGATTAATAAGTAGCTTTATTCTAACTGACCCTCTGCAGCATGCAGCATATTCCGGTTTGGATCAAGAAAGGTAAATGCTCTCTAACCGCCTTTTGCCTCTAAACACGAAGAGCTTGGAAGGGGACATTGATTCTTTTTTTTCTCCTTCCTCCTTTCCTGCTCTGTTTATTTCCTACAGAAAAGTTAATACTGCTTTAGTAAGAAAAATTGCTTATACTGTAAGAGAAAGTGCTCCACCCCCACCAGCCATTAATGCAGTGTTCACACTTACTGCCTTTATGACTGGTGTTGAACAGTAAGCAGTAGTCTTGGTTTTGCATTAGGTCAGCTACTTCGAAATAAACTTTGGAGTAATGAAGATTACTTTACAGGTTTTCACTTTAAATTTTAAATAATGTGTCCTTTCTAATATCTTCATTTCTTCATACTACTTAAAATGTCTATAAATTGCTTGAAACTCAAGTTGTACGTAAGGTATCAAAGCTTTAAAATGTGACAGAGATGATCAGCGTGTCCTGTGTGTTCTTGCAATGTGAGCTGTGCACTCTGAAATAAGTTGCATTCAGTGTTCACAAAGTTTAAAGGGGAAAAAGCAAATAGGGGTTTGACCATTTACCACTTTTACTAACTTTCCAGTTCAGACAGAGTAAGTGCCTTGTCTTTTCAACCTGAGCTGTATGATGTTCTGAGCACCATAAAACTCTGTAAAGAGTGAAAACAAAGGGTGACGGAGCGGTTTTCTTGAACTGTGTTCTTCAGCCACTGTTGTCCTCTTCGTCTGGCAAGCCTGCGCAGACAAATGCAGCACCGCTTGCCAACAGTGCCATGTTAAAAGCTCGATCCTATGACAAAGCAGAGAACTAGTTTTGGGGTCTCATTAATTGCAGCTGGGTTTGGGGCACAGTCCAGGCTGTGCAAGAACAATTTTTCTCGAGATTGCTAGTGGGCTGATACTACAGAACTACCTGGCTGGTAGCTGTGGGTCGGTATGGTGCTTTTTTCTTTCTTTCTTTCTTTCTAACCAATAATTTGGAGAACAGAATTTTCCTGTTTGAACTTGTCTTTAAACAAACAGCTAGCAGAGCCCTGAGAAAAGTCCTAGTGTGCTGCTGTTGACATTGCAGTGCTGATACGCCTTTTTGCCTTCAGTTTAATCGCTTTTTCATTACGTTTTGGTGCGCCGGATTTATACCTGTTCTATTAACTTGGCCACTGTAAAAATCATTCGTTTAGCAGAGTGGGGGTGTATAACATTCCAGTGCTCTAACAAATAATGCTAAGCTTTTGTTAGCCTTCTTAGAGCTGCAGTTACTGTCAGTTTTCTTCAGACTTAGACGGTGCCTCCCACCACCTTTTTTTTTTTTTTTTTTTAAATTAAAAGACAACAGATTGGAAAGCTGCTTGGTACTGATTGCAGAACCATGAAATTAAAGGCAAATGTGGCACTGTACAGGCTATAGAAACTAAAATAATTTTTTAGGAATGAACGTGTTATCAGAGACTATTATGATCTCTAGCTGAGCTTTGTAAATTCTGCAGCTTTTGATTTAAGGGGGGGGGAAGTCAGTTTCAAAGAGAACTCTGTGCTGGAGGGCACAAGCCTTGCATGCTGAGAGTGGCTGGGTGGAGAAAGCCTCCTGCACCCTGGATTGTTTTGTAACCAGGAGGATCCAGGCCCACAGGAGCAGGCACAAACCCTTAGGGTTTGTTCCCAGGGCTTCAGCTCATGGACTTCACGCCACAGCGAGCTGGAAATGAGATGGATTGACAGAGGAATTTCCCTGCCCTTTCCTTGTAACAGCAGGATGGAGGTTAACGATCTGTGAGAACAAGAATCTGGTATGTTAAATCTAGACGTTGTCAAAAAGAGATTGTGGGGAAGCAATAATGCAAGTGTCAATTCCAGGAGCTGCAGATCAGAATATTGGGTCCCTTGCACAGCAAGAGAAGCCCTCTGCAATGTACCATTTACAGCTCTGGCAGGTTGCAGTGTATTAGACTCAAAAACGCTCCCACTTTGAGTACTTGCTTTCCCAATTTCTCATAATCAGCAGCTAGAATTGGGGGAGCATTGCTTCATTTAAGAACAACTTGGAGCTAATCTTCTCAGAAGTAAAAAGTTGTAAGAAGAGAAGCTGTACAGTTACTGCACTAAAATTGTCCATTGTGACATGCTTAACGGCAGATAACCATGTCTTAGGTCCAATTTTGTTACATATTGAATCAAGTTCAGAAAATAGTTGTATAGCATACAGATTCTGATACTGCAGAAAACAGAACTTTCTTATCAAGCTTTTATATTTTAGTCCAGCTCTAGCTATTTAAAGTTGATCAAACATTCAGTAACCAGAATTGAGACGATTATGTGAAGTCAACTAATTATGAAGTGAGAACTTAGAGTCTTTTAAAGTTATTTTCATTCTTGGATTTCACACTGTTGGTTGGTAATTCCCATGTTTTCTTGTAGCTTCTTGACACATACATTTGATTTAGATGATCATGTTTAGGGCAGAAAAAAAATCTCCATTTAAGTAGTGAAACTATGTCTCATTTGCACTGTACTAAGACTTTTTTTTTGAGCTGTCTGGCAAAAGAAAGGTTATGCTGAAGGATTTTTTTGTTTGGTTTGGGTTTTTTTCTTAACCTCAAGGTGTTCTGTTTAATAACATCACTTTGTATGATGTTACTGATAGGAAAAGCTAGTGAAGCACACCTCCATTCTGATTTATGGCAAAAAATGCCACAAACAGGCACGTAAACTTAAACGCTACCAGTAGCTCTTTCAGAGCTAGGAGAGACCAGTAGTTTTTCTGGGGTTTTGTCATTTGGATGCGGTCACTGCAGCTTGCATTTATTTCTTGAAGAGCCTCTTGAAAGGTAAGAAGTGGGAAAGCTTCCCAGAGGCTTTGGTCTTAGTATGGGAAAGGTACTATTCTATTTTTGTGTGTGTACGCTGTAGCCAGCAGTCCTAGGAAGCTGCTGGCTATGGTTGCACGGTACTGTAGCTTGGCGTGCACGTTATAAACGAGGGACCTCAGTGTTTTTCTGCTTGGCATGTAGGGAAGTGTGGAAGGCAGTGGGACTGCACCGCCACGGAACGGGCAGGTATGTACATCTGTGTGTAGCTTATGTATCCCATGAGGTCCCAAACCGCTTCATACTGTGACGAATTGCATACAAATAAGAACGCCTAGTTATGCTTGTATGAATGAAGATGCAGTCGTATATAGAGTTGTTGAGGAGTATGTATGTAAAAAAACTTCTGAATTCTCATTATCTCACTTTCTCTGCAAGGAAAGTTTATGATAGATGGCAAGATAAATGACCAGGGTGAAATCTCACAGGAATTTTTATTGCACTTTTACTGAAAGAAGCCTGGTTGGAGATTAACCAATAAACATTATTTTAGCAAAGGAATGGTTGGAATCTGGAGCCTCAGTTGTTCCATATGTGGAACTTCAGAAGTTTAAGGAAACAGTTTCAAACTCTGAAAGTGATGTCCTGTTTTGAAGCCAACTGTAAATGAAGCAGGAGAGTAGAGAGAGTGGAAGCAAAATACATTGAGTTGACCACACCCAGACATTGTGCAAATTTTCTATGTACAGAAATCTATTTATTTGTTTCCTCAACATTTAGAAGAGTATGCCTTTGCTTGACAGCTGTGCAGCAGGGTTGGGTTGTATGGGCAATTGTCCCTTTCTGAAATGACGTTTGAATGTTAGAAGCAGATCAGAGATGGCTGCCAAAGAATTGGACAACAGTTCTTGATATCGCTACATCTAACCAGAGTTGGAATGTCAGCTTCGTACAGATTTCTGGTATATGCCATTTTTGGTAGTTATTGTAGAAATAAGCACGTGACTTGTTTGCTAGTGTCTCTTCAGCTTGTGATTCAAGATATTACCAAGAAATCACTGGTGTGGGTGGCTGTCTGGAAGCACGAGATTCTGTATCTTCTTTATTTTTTGATGTAATGTACTTCTGTTTTCAGGTTCACATAACGCTAGGGACCAAAGAAGAACACGTAACATTTCTGTGGTGCTGGGACCAACCTTCTGAAAGACGACTACAAAATAACCTTTTTTGCCTTCAAGTTGTTTGTCGTGGGACTGACTTGTCTTTGGAGAAGAGCTCAACAGAGAGAAGACTTTCCCATCAGAAAAGTTATAAATAAACCTGTTTAAAGAACTTGCTACCTGGGGATACATTTACGGAGGTTGAGTCCTGCTTTTCATCGGTGTTCGCACTTCAGACTGTAAACAATGAGTGAGTTTTGGTTGTGTTTCAACTGCTGCATTGCAGAACAGCCTCAGCCTGTAAGTATGAATATGGGCACTGGTTTGGTTTTGTGTAAGTAACTACACCGTTTGCATCTTCTGGTTTTCTTACAGCTTTTTAAATTAGTGGTGTTTGGCCAATTAAAGAATTAAGTAACATCCTGGCTTAGTGGGGACAAAAAAAAAAATCTGTTCCAGACTGTTGTCATACAGATACTTTCCTGTCCTTAAGATCAAATCTATTCAAAGCCTTTGGAAAAAAGCCTTTATTTGTTTGAATTGAAGAGGAGGGGAAAGGAAGGGTGAGGACGACCTAAACTATTCTAAAATAAATAATTTTTGAGTGGAGATCTGTAAATGTCCTGCCTTCTGTATGGCTTAAGGCCTGCCTCCAGGTGTGGCTGGACAATGATGAAGGAAGGAAATTATTCTGTTCAAAAGTTCAGAGTGAAATCCAGTCCTCCTCCACCTTAATGTAATTAAGGATTTCAGCCTTAGTTGTTAATGCTTAGATGAAACCTTAGGAGTGTGAAAAGATGCACTTATACTGTAAATACCTTTTTTTTTTAAATAGAATTTGGAATGACTGAAAAAGTACGTAGCAAACAGTTGGGTAAAAGTACATTTCAAAGGAAGTCAAAGTACAGAAATATTCTTGGGTTTCAAATACCCTGAATACCTTTAGAATGTGTTCCTAAGTCCAGTGTTGTTGAAAGAAAGTCTGTGTGCACAGAGGTGGAATTAAGCAGGAATATGGTTAGCACTGTGAGAAA
Organism: Eurypyga helias; assembly: GCF_000690775.1. Taxonomy (NCBI): domain Eukaryota; kingdom Metazoa; phylum Chordata; class Aves; order Eurypygiformes; family Eurypygidae; genus Eurypyga; species Eurypyga helias. Next base: position 22,674 of record NW_010256060.1, read on the forward strand.
AATCGTTGTATAGTGTGGCACCCAGATCAAGCTAAATGGATGTATAGAAAGGACATCATCCTGCAGGTAGGTGGAAAAAAGCCCATTTACTAATAAAGTAGAATTGGGCTTGTTCAGCCTGGAGAAGAGAAGGCTCCAGGGAGACCTTATTGCAGTACCTGAAGAGGCTACAAGGAAGCTGAGGGGGGACTTTTTACAAGGGCCTGTAGTGACAGGACAAGGGGTAACGGGTTTAGATTGAAAGCAGGGAGGTTTAGATTAGACATCAGGAAGAAGTTCTTCACAGGGAGGGTGGTGAGGCACTGGAAGAAGTTGCCCAGAGAAGCTGTGGATGCCCCATCCCTGGGAGTGTCCAAGGCCAGGCTGGATGAGGCTTTGAGCAACCTGGTCTAGTGCAAGGTGTCCCTGCCCATGGCAGGGGGTTGGAACTGGATGGTCTTTAAGGTCCCTTCCAACCCAAACGATTCTGTGATTCTGTATGCTGGAATTACAGTGACCAAAAGAATCCCAGAAAAGAGAAGACTCACATTAGTATGTTCAGATGATAAAATTTGGCTTTAAGGAAGCCAAAGGATTTTAAAACAAAAAAAAAAAAAAAAAAAAGGCAAACCTGAAACTAATGTTAGGTGTTGCCATTGCACAAAGCCTGAATGCTAGGATGATCCTTGGGTGGCAACGCAAATATTAAAGTGTGACCATTAACATTTCTGACAATGAATGCAACTTACTGTCACTCTTAGTCAAGTAGGGAGATGAACTCTGAGATACTGACATGGGAAGCTGCAATCTTCTCCTGTTGCTTGAATAGCATGCAGTGTTTTAAAATGCTGGCTGCATCCATATATAGCCAAAGTTATTTGCCCAGTTTTTTGAACATATATTTCAATTAAAAATAAGGTATGACTGGTAAAAATGTTTGAGATAGAAAATAGCATATTCTGTTTGTTTACAAGAATCCTGAGGCTCAGTCGTTAAAAAATCTTGACTCGAACTTTATGATACAATTAAGTTATTGCCCAAGAAATACATGGTATATTACTACAGCATGTAGTGATCTGTGGGTCGTGAGTCATGGAAAGGGTGGAGAATGTACTTCAGAAGTGGAGAAAAAAAAAATTTTTATTCTCCTGATCTGGTCTGGTGGTATGCATTTGCTTAGAAAGTTAAAACTATCCTTATGTCTAAGACACGGTAAGAAGTTGCTTAGCATTGACCTAGTTCCTGAAATCTGCCTTTCAAATGTTGTAGGAGCCTTTGCTAATCATGAAGTGCCAAAATTCCTCAGGACAGACATCTCAGAAAAGAGACTTAGGGGCCCTCCTTGGCATACTTGGCAATAGGTGCTTAGTTGTCCTTCCACTGCAGTTACTCATCTCATTTTGCTGTGTTGTGTTGTACAGGCCTTGTTCTGCCATGCACTGCTGCAGTAAGTGGAGTGTTTAATCACATACGTACACATCTGAGCAAGTACGGGAATGTTTTCCTCCCTGACATGTAGGAAAACATGTACTGTCAGTGTGAGCAAACTGATTAACCAGGCAAAAGTGGTAAGAAAGCAGTCGTTCTCCGTCTCTGCAGGTGTTGCGTGACTGCCTGTTTGGGAGACTTTACAGGCTGAAAAACGCGCTAGTTTTTAGCCCAAAAATACTGGTACTTACTGCCCTGTTGTATCTGAAGATAGGCAAACTTGAGTAAAAGCTACATCTCTGTCCCCTACTGTGCATTCATTCTGTCAGTTTAGTCCGGCCTGTCAGGAGGAATGCCTCACCTGCCGAGTTCCATCTCTTTCATGTGCCTTCTTTCATTCTACCTCTCGCATCTCAACTTCATGGCCTGACTAACAGTGCCCCAGCCATCACTTTCACGTTCAGCAAGCTCCTTCTGTGGAAGGACTGGTGTGGTCTTGTACCCGCACCGATAACCCCCAGCATCTTGGAATAAAGGCTGGGAAAGCAGGAAGTTACTTGGTTTGCTACTTGTTCCGATAAATACTTGAAATCTTCCTTTTGTTTTTAAACAAATTCTCTGAAACACGATTTTTTTTTCCTCATTATCTTTGTTAGGTGCTGATATCTGGGACACCTTTAATGTCATGGATAGTGACATACATTTTAAGCCTCTTCACTTCAGGGGAAAAAAAAAGAGGAAACTTTTAGTAGTTGCACACTTCTGTGATATTTATAACTTCCATTGAGATAAGGAGTTCTCCTTCTTTCTTGCAATCCAGGAACTGTTTCTGTTGCTTTCTTCTGGCAAAATTCTAGCATATTATATTAGGAATCTTCAGTGCAGCATCTCTATTCTTTGCAGATATAGTGCACTTAAAATGAAAAAAGCATACATGCACCGAGTCCTTTCAGTCGATTTTATAGAAGGCTATTATTCATACTGTACACAAAAGCCTTTTCTAGGTTATTGCCAATACTCTGCATGCCTTCCAGACTTGGATACTGAGACTTTCCAGTGCATTTTCATAGGTTTGAACCATGTCTTTTTAGATTAGATTTGCAAACTTTATGGCAATAAGAACACATTGCTTACCTAATTTCACTGCCATCCCCTCCCTGATAGCATAGCCCAGAGCAGAACAGTAACAGTGATGCAGTTACTCTTGCATTTCAAGAGGCTCCTTAATTAAAAGAGAGTATTCAAGTATTACCATCATCTTTTATTGAAATGTGTCACAGCACAGCCTTTTGTCTTTTGTCAGTGCTAAATGGCTGCACTGTGTGGCTGTGAAATGAAACACAGGTGTCTTGGAAAGCAGGATGTTAACTTTGGTTGCTTAATATTTTGCTTGGTGTTCCAGGATCATGGTACTCATAGTAAGATCATGGAAGGTGCATGTTTGCACATGGGTCTTTACAGTTCTCTGGAATAGGCTGATAAATTAAGAAATTGAGTATGCAACAAAACCCAAAACTACGTAGTGATAGAAGAGAGTGTGTTCCTGATGGTGGCTTAGGTCTTGCTTCTTAATAGCCTAAGGTCTTTACCATAGTCGAATGCAAAAAAAAAAAAAACAAACCAAGGGAAGGTGTTATCGTAACACCTTCCAGTTTTCTCTTGTCAGATTTGGATTGAAAATATATTTTACCACAGTGAAGACTTCAGACAGCTAGTTGCTTTCATATTTGTTTTCATGATACCAAGGAGACGATATAAATCTCTTAATAACTATGTTCAGGTTTTCCTGGTTGTCTGAATAGCCTGAATTCAATCTCTTATGATCTGAGTCAAGCCTTTTTTTGAGAAGAAGTAGCACTTTCTGGGATTGCACCAGGTTTCTTAGGCCTCCCACTGATACCCTTTATAGGTTCTGTAAGCTGATCTTGCACTTCCCAGGGACAAGATGAGTCCTCCTTCCCATGCTTCCTATGTGCTGTCGTCCCAGCCGCTGCTATGTTTCAGTAAGCTCTGCCAAATCCCCGCTACCAGATGCACTGCTTGGTAACAGAAGTTGAGAGCCTTTCATCTTGCAGGTTTTCAGAGAACATATCCGTGGTTTCTTTCTTGGGCTGTGCGCATCGCCCACACTGGGAATCTGTTATTCTCCTCCACTTTTCGGGGTTTTTTTTGTGTGTTCTGTCCATTTTTAACTTGCAAAGTTAATTTTTGGACTGAGAAGCCTTTGGTCATGACCTGGTGCACTCCCACCTGGTTTGGGCCACTGCCCAGTACAGCTGAGCTCTGCAGTAAAGTTACTGCTCTGCTATAAAAGAATAAACTGTGCTGTCTTCTGTCTTGCTCCAAGCTTCCTTCTCTAAATTAGTCTCTGTTTTGCTCCTTGTCTCCCGTTCAGATGATTTCCATTTTGTATTTTGTCAAAGGACTACTACAGTTTTGCTGCATGCCATGCCATCGATCTTTAAGGTGGTTAGGAGAGTGACATTTCCTTCGTGTCTTTTTTTGATGTATGAAAGAGGATTGACAGATCTGTCTTTAGAGTGGGAAAGCCCATCTCAAAACACGGGCAGAAGAAGCCCTGCATATACTGCTGTATTTGTCACCTGAACTGAATGCTACAGAAGACTCAAATGATCTTGACTCTTGTTACTTAAGGAAATTAACCAGTGATGAATATTGTCGGCTCTAGCTTTTTATTAGAGGAGGAGTCATAGCTAAGGATACATCTACCACTGCAGCTCTTAAACTTGAACACAGTAAAGATAATGAAGCCTTCCGTATGCGTAACGAAGGCAGGATAACTCGGCCGCAATAGGCAGGCACAGTAAATCAGGTGTTTGCCACTGTCGAAGTACTGGGCCAGGCCCAGTTCAGTACAGCAGAGCTGTGCGAGCGCAGCTTCTGGCTCGAAACGACAAAAACTCAGGCTCTCTTATTTGTTAAATTTGATCAGCCTACCACGTTCAGTAAGGAATAAAGGACTCATCTGTAAAAGGTGACAACTTTCAGATTTCAGAGTTACTGTACTGAGTTACATATTGAGCTACTGGTTCACATGTTTCAAATTCCTTCTTTTTCCTATTCAGTGCTGTTGTAGAAGTAGCCTGAGGGAACGCCTTATCAAAGGGGGCAGAGTTAAATAAACAGCAAAATGCTTGGCTGTTGTTTCTTGAACCTGATCTGTTTGTGCGGCTTTCAGCCTGATAGAGCTGCTTTAGATTTTTCTGTTACTTTTAATTAGCCCCCGCATGCCTTAAAATATCTGTTGTGACGTTCAAGTATTAAAATGTTGCAAAGAAAATAAGAAGGGCCGTATTTTGTGTTTATGCATAAATAACTGAATGGGAATTAATATTTTGCAATCCTTTAGTAGGGCTGTGAAATTTTTAGGAGCTCTTAGTTAGACATACTGATGCTATTTATTTAATATAGTACTAGTTGATGGGATGAAAAATAGCTCTTTGCCGGTGGTGGAAACAAGAATTATGTGAGCCTTCTGTTGATGAGAGTGTATCTTGCCATTATCAACATATTTGAAAAAGCACGTAGTATGCTTTTAATATCTACAGGCTCTACGGAGCTCAAGCTTTCTGCTTATATGTGGGGAGGAAGTAGATTGTACTCTTTGTTGATCTGGACACCAGTGTCAGAGCCCTTGAGTATTTTGTTTCTTTTAAACCTCCAAACTTTGCAGTGAAAGTCACTTCCAAGAGCAAAACCCAGTATGAGTCACTGGCAAAAGGAGCTGCCACAAGAAATAGCTGATACTGGGTAGCAGAAGTTGCAGCTAATCCTGGAATCTGTGCTGAAGAGTTTCTGAGACTAACATATCCACAGCTTTTTTTTTTTTTTGATGGAAGTTGAAAAGCCTTGATATTTTTTGACGTGCCTTAATTTTAATGCTTGGCATTTTGGCTATTTTCTCCTGTTCTGCTTTTCATGTTGGAACACGGGAGATGGGCAAGAGTGTAGGTTAGGGGCATTTCTGCTTGCCAGCAGCTGGAGGCAGAGGTGACTTGGACACAGTCTGACAGATGTGCACTTTCACTGACTCCGTATGGAACTGTGCTTTGTGTTAGTGAATAGAGAAGTCAGTTGTTGCCCTGAAGCTCAGTGTTCAGCCTTTTACCTTTAACTGCTTTTGGTATGAAAGGGAGCCTTGAGAGCAGAAGCTTCCTCTGCTGCTGTCTTACCGTATATTTATTGTAACTCTTCTGTAATGGATCTGAGATCCTGCTGGAGATAATTCTTAAGACCAATACACAGCTCACAAAATACACATTTTTAAGTGGTTATTTTAAACATCTCTGCCTGCACTTACATTTTTAAATTCCCTACATTAACATTTCACAATGATGACAGTTTTCCTTTTTCAGACTGTTCCTCAGACCTTCGGTTCTGCAGTTCCTGTCATGACTCTTACTTATGCATGAGACGTGTGATACCAAAATTCCTGTTGAATAGCTATTCTTCCTGTATTCTCAGAGATCCTGAAATTACAAGGCACCCGTGAAGCCAGACTTTCATACGAAAGCACTTGCAATGATTTTCTCACTTTCATCTTCAGAGTAGCTTAGCTGATCCCTCTGAAATACTGATTTCTGTAATCATGGGTTAATGTCCTGCCACAGAGTGAGGAGTGGAGGTTGGGCAGAAAAACTGAAACTGAACTGCACATGCAGAGAAGTCATGCCTCTCTGAAGCCATTGGGTTTCTTTTTGTTTTTCAAATAATTTTAGGGGGTGTTTTAGCTACTTGGGTTTACCTTTGAGGGTTGCAGCAGAGGAAAGATATAATTTCTCTCTGTGTTTTCTCCCTCAAATAACTGTGTGACACAGAGTGATTTGTTGACATGTCATGCGCTGAGAGTGATCTGACATCAAAAGGGAGAGGCTTGCATGGAATTTTCTTAAACTTGTATTATCTGACTTCTTGCAATTTTAAGTTCTGCTCATTCAGTCTGAGAAAATAGTGTGGGTGTATCATATGCTGTCTTCAGCAGGCACAGGGTCTTCAGAATTGTTTGTTTCTCTTGCTTGTGATATGACTGTTGTTCAGTGTGAACGTGTTGTGCTTGCTGGTTTATCAGAAAGGACCGCCTAATTCATAGTGTGTATGTTTTGGTACTGGGGTGTGGTCAGACCAGAATATTTTAATTTTGCCTTGTCTTTTTCAGGCCCGTATTGTTTTAGGTGTTTCTAACCTGCACAACATGGCTGACTTATCGCTGGAGATTGAGGAATAAATTGGGACCAAATCATGATTTATCTTCTAGGTTGGCCCAGACTAGCACTTCGTTGCTGGCACGGGGTGGCTGTTCATGCTCTGCCGCTCTAGCATGGCGGTAGTGGCCAGCTGGAGATCTCCACCCTGAACAGAGGTGCAGAGCTCACCTCCTCACAGCAGGAAATACCTTCTACTTAAAAACCGAAACCATTTCTGACAGGCAGTGACTGTGGTGATAGCCGAGCACAGGTGAATGCTCTGGAACTTCGTGGCAGTCTGTCGCTCCGGCCTCAGTTGGCTTTGAGACCAGGTTGAAGTCTTGCCTCCACTGAAACCCCCAGGTTGTGCCACTGATTTTGAGCTTGGTTTTCCTGCGGCTTAGGCCTGACTGATCTGAGAGGTCAGCACTGCTGTCCTTGCATCACAGCGAGGAGATGTCAGGAGGCTCTGTGGTAGTCCGTCAGTGGCCTTGGAGCCTCTCACCTTAAGCGAGCGGAGGACAGAAAAATTGTTTGGGTCATACAGGATGATGTGGTGGGTGGAGAAAAATGAATCTGATTTGAATAAAATGGAGGAAAATACAGAGAGGGTTTTCAAAAAGACCGTTGCATAAACTGCAGTTTTTAATTTTCCTCTCATGTATATTTGCATAAAACTTGCCTTTTGGGGTGTTTTATCAGTTTTGGGAACTGAAAAACTGATACTATCGGGAATTAAATTACCTAAAGAAAGCACACTTGACTGTGTTCAACTGGCAGCTAAAGTTAAGTGTCAAGGGAGTATGTTTTCATAGAAGGAAAGTACTCTTACACCTCAGCAAGTTTCTCAGAATGTAGGGGGCTTCCAAGCCAAATCTACTTCAGGTAGATTTTCTGAAAAACTTGAGTAAAATTGATACAGGATAACATGTTATTTAACTCTGTTTGGAATAAATTTGACTTTAAATACAGGTACTTTACTCCAGTTACATAAAAAAACATTTAACTCCTAGACTCTAGAATGATGGTTAAATAGCGGATTACAGTTAAAATGGGGCAGTAAATCCTGCTAGGCACATATTCCAAACAAATCTGTTACAGTATGCAAATATCAATATACGTGTGTGTGTGTATGTAACATACTGGATTGCTTCTGTTTGTGGTAGCAGCTTGGCATTGCTGAACTTGTAAAGAGACAAGAAATGCCAGTACAAGAATAGGCGTGCAGATCTACAGATAGCAGGCAAAAGAGCTTACCAGGGCCTTTAGGCCTTACCTTTTATTTTCCATGGAAAAATATCAGATGCTTGGGTTTTTTTAACATCAGAATTCAGCTTTGAAAATGAAATGCCTTTTCAGTTTGTAATGCAAAGAAAGGAAGATTTGGGGGAGGAAAAAAAATAACCGCAACGTGTATTTCAGAGAATAAAGAAAAATAGGACTTATATGTGAGAGTGAAGAACTGGGGATACTTCATTATTGCTTTTAAAAAACTATTTTAAATCCTTTCAAAGATTTCTAAGACCATTATGCTATGTGGATATTACCTTTTCTGTACGTCAGCTGTGAAGACAGTCCAGATCTGTAAAACACTTCGCAACCAATGCTAGGCTGCTGCCAGTAGTGGGAATGAGGGAGGAGAGGTGGTGAAAGCAGGGTGGATTAAACTGACTGCTGGAAGACTAGGAAGGATGTAATCAAGGACTCTTTGTATGGCCCTACCTTTAAAGAGATGCAACATGTGCACTTAGATGAGTGAGATTCAGTCGCTTTTTTAAATTCAGGAATAAAATGCCAACATGTCCATTATAAAAAGTGAGTAATCTTCCTATACGTAGGAGATAATCAAGAGGGAATTCATACATTTTAATTCATACATACCTAGACTGAAATCTGGCAAGAAACTGTTGTGTAAAGATGGGTGTGTGTTAGCTGATTTAGTGGTTAAAGAACTGAAGGTTATGGAGCTTTCTGTAGGCTGCAACACAGTGGTTTTTTCTACATAGAAGAGGCATACAAACCGTAGTTCCTGATTTCTCAGATTGGTGAATTACTTTTTAGGTGGTGGGTTGGTTCTTTTCATGTGTAAAAAATGTAGGGAATAATTTGCTGAGTTAAAAGCAATTGCTGGAGTATTTTACTGGGTGCTTGCCTGGGATCCTCTTAACTGTGCTGAGCTCCTCGGAGGCGAGGCACTACCAAACAGTACAAAGTACAAAACTCTTGGATATTTAGTGATAGGTTTTTATGAGGCGTTTGCATAAGCATCATGATTTTTTTTTTTAAGGCAGCACAGCTTAAATGTGAAGGCAAAAATTATTCTATCTAGGTTTTAAAATGGTTTATATTAATTATAGATTACATAGAAACATGTTTTTAGACATAACAACTTGCTTGATGTTCATTCTCAAGAGCTTTTTCATATATAAAAGGATTGTAATAGCAGGAGTTTCTTAAGTGCACAATACTCATGTGAAATAACTGCTTTGTAACATCTGCCGTAATTTTACAAATGCGAGGGTGTCTTGGTCAACCTTTAAGGACAGTACAATTAGTCTCCTTGTATTCTGCTGGTAGGACGCTTCATGTCACCAGAATGACATTCTGCAATATCTTTGTCTCTTACCCACTCTCTCCAAACATGACACCAGTGTAAATACTAATTTCTGTTCAGTCAAAGTGAACAGAAGAGCTTATTACATCAGTCTGATCTGTCTCTATGCAACAGGAAAAGTGATCAGGTACCTTACATTACATAATAACTTAGGTTTTTTGCTTTTTCAGTGTTCCAGTGTGAGCTTGCCTTATTACCCAGTTAAAAGGGAAGAGAAGTGCTAAGGGGAAATGAGAGAATTTTATCTGGTTTTGATGTCCCTGTATTTTTTTTAATCTAAAAAGACAGACAAAGCTTTCCCTTTGATGCATGCTCTGAAATACAACTTGAAAACTTATTTTACCATATAGTTCTTCGTTGGCCAATAAAATGTACATCAAGTGACAGACTCTTGCAAGGAACCACTTTTGCCAGCAAGTAGAACTTCCAGTTGCCAGGTCTGCAGGCATGCTCTGAGTGTCAAGCTCAATCTTTTTCCCACACTGCTCAAGTAAGTATTCTGCAAGTAATCCCTTTGCTTCAGCTCACTGGAATTCAGTAAATAATTTGGTTATGCCCAAGAAGGAATAGAATTCAACTTAGGCTCTTAGCCATGTTGGCTCTGCAGGCAGCGCAGGGGTGAGTATCACTGACGATTGATTTTGTATGACCAAACATAGCAGACGCTGATGTTTGCAGGGCGTAAGACAAGAAGTGTTGCTGGATCCACTAACTGTGGTATGGTTCATGCTGTTACTGCTCCCCAGATAAACATCCACACCTTAGCTTTAGATTTAGCTTTACGCAAGTTTACTTGTTTTAGATTCTTAAACCAAATGTAGTGTACCATTCCAGAACACAGAAGAGTCTTTCCCTGTAGGCTTCCTTTTCAGACCAGTTGGGAATGTTTGGGTTTCTCAGGTTTTTTGCTTAGTGATCCCAAAGAGGGAATGTTGAGTCTGTCAGTGATGCATGCATCTTTTCTGCTTTGCAGATGGAAAACAAAACCTCTTTGTGCTGTTCTTAGTTGAGAAATTTATGTTTGTCCTTGAATATTACATTTTAAGTACACCTGATAAACCTATTTGCATTTTCAGTATAATGTCAAAATTAACACTTTAAAGCTTAGAATGATGCTGTAGAGAGACCTAGAGTCAGTTTTGAAGCTGCAATGTTTAGGTTTGCATAAAAGCAGCTGGAGCATAAACTAAATGTACACTGCTTTTAGGAAGACAAGCTTGTCAAGCTTCTGAAGAGCTATAGCAATTACTTTTATGAAAGGGAGCTTTAACGTAGTTTCTACAGATGATTTAGGACAAAGAAAGGTGATGGAATAGCCAAAAGCTTAAAGTGGTCGGATTTCTTAATACTACTGTGTTGTCTTCTAGTTATGCAGCCTTTGGGATCCTTTATTGAGGTAACTTGTAAATCAGTCATTCTTTCCAGTAAGAAAAATCAGCAGTGTTTGGGTAAAATTCCTGCCCAGATGGCTGTCTGTGACAAAGATGACCGATACCCATAAAGGACCAGGACAGAGGTTAGAGTTACTGTGCTAGAGAAGAGCAAGGAGTGGGGGCAGGTAGGGCTCCCGAGGAGTGAGCGTGTGCTGGGCTGTAAATGCCAGTCACTTGGAAGGATGAAATGTCTCTGACTATCCGTGCCTGCACGTGTATTCCTTCCAGCAGACAGTGAAGAAGGGGATGCAGAGCAAAGACCGGAGGGACAGCAGGACCACCACAGCCTTCTGATTTTTTCAAAAGTATTTCTAATGCGCTATTACCAGGTGTCTGAAGAGAAAGGTTAAAGAAGCTCTGAGAAGCATTCTATGAAGTGACAATCGGTTTTACCGGTTCCATGGTACACAGCTCAGATGTCACCCATTAAAAGAGACACCTTTCGTGTTGATGCATCTCTTCTTGTCCTAAATTATTTTGATACAGTGTGCAGCTCCCCTAGGATAAAACCCTGAAGCTGTTGAGATGCAGGTAAGTGGCAATGTCTGTTCAGGACGTCAGTAGCAGGCAGCTGCTCTAATGCCTGTGTCCGTGGTTCTTCACAGGACTCCAAGGTAGCTGGGTGAAATGACGAGGTGGGGTTGAGGCACAGAAACTGTGCAGGGACATCTCGGAAGAAAATTAACTTCTTAGAAGTTCTGTGCCTTGGTCATGGAAGCCTGTTTCTGGGTAGCGTAGCCTGACAACACAGTGGCATAGGGAACTCTTAAAATAATGCAAAACACTTGAGATTTGGCAGTTGTCATGGAAGTGAGACAGCTGTTTGAAACCAACTTGTTTATTGGCATAGCTGCCAGAGTGCACTGCAGACCTCTGTGTTGGTAAGGGGCAACTGGCAATATGCAGTTATTATTATGCACCCAGTTTAGAAATTCCCAGTCTGCAGCTCTTTAGCAAACTTGGGTTTGTTCTGTATGTCTGCTGCTTTTCTCCTCTTCATTCAGGCTTTTTGTGTTTTACACTTCCACTGACTGCAAATCTGTAACCAACAGCGTGTTGCCGGTATCTTGTTTTTGATAAAAGCTGACTGTGCTTGTTGAACCAGGAAGCAGTTTCCCTGAAAGTTGCTAATAATGCAGGTCTCCACAGTGCTCAGTGTTGTGATGCCAAATCTTCCCTTGTTTTGCTGACTGCTAAAGAACTGTGCTTTCCTATTCTTCCTATCCTTAAGAGGCTCCTAAATATGGGCTTATTCTGGCAAGACCAGTAGGTCTGGCACACTAAGGCGGCCACTGAATTTCTACAGTGGATCCAACTTCAGAATTGTTGGTAATAGACTGCTCTCAGAGTAATAAATTTATTGCAGCTAGCTTAGTGCAGAAGACCTGCAAGACACGGAGGGATAGGCTTGCCACAGAAATGGATTAGTAAGTAGGATTTTTCTGAACACTATAAGCAGCCAACACTGCCTCTAAAAATGACCAAGTGATGTGTTGTTGGTCCTATTCGTGAGTCTGACAGTAAATTCTGAATAATGAATGTACCTGAGTCTTTGTCCTCAACAAAATTTATGTGTCGTCTTAGTGAAGTTAGTGGGAGAGTAAGGAGTTACTGCTAAAATGAACTATTGCTACTGTTCCTGAATGCTGCTTTTCAAAGAGGCCATTTTTAGAAGACTAGAAGGTGATAAATAAAAGAGGAATAGGAGGCACTTTCTGACTTGATGAAATGTAAATAGTTAATGATTGTTTACGCTCAAGACCTGTTGAATTGTGACATGCCTCAGCTAGACTAGGCAAAACCGCCTGTACATGCTTGGAACTGGTGCTTTCCTTTCGATAGGAGGTTGGGCAAGGCACCAAGGAGTCCTTTGTTTTGCCAGGAAAAGGAGAACGGACTTCCTTTTTATGTTCCTTTTGAACTGAAATAGGTAGGAATACAGAGCTTGACTAGAAGCTTTCCCTCACAATGGCCTTTTTTCTTCATTGTCTGTCTTTTGAGCCTACGGATTTGCAATGGCACATCATGTTGTTCTTCCTTTGCCCGCATGCTCCTGTTAGGACTTGTTAACTAGCTCCTGAACAACTTCCCTTCCATCTTTTGAGGGTATTTGCCACACTTTGGGCACAGGCTTTGTGTTGGTGCTGTGTCAGATACTATTCTGAATATGTCAGAAGCTGAGCAAAAAGCTATTTTAAGTCTGAGCACAGCTGTTGATTTGAACATTTCTTAGGAGCTGCTGGTAGAGTACTCTTCCAGAAATGCTTCTAGCTGTGCTACACGTGGGCTTGGCATCTAAGCATCCCTCAAACAGCCACTGGGCCATCCATTGCTAAATTGTCTTGGATGCTTGTTGTATTATCTTTTATTGTATGTGTAATGCCATCATTTCCATGTCCACTAGTGGGGTCGCCTTTCAGTGATCACCTAGCCAGTGTCCAGACTTGCTCCTTTCATCATGCCCTGCTGTCCTTATCAGATGAATTACCTGTTACTCTGCAATCAGAGTGTACAATCCATCTAAGGACATATAAGAAGTATGGTTCCTGTAGTAGAAAACCAGTATTATTATCTCTGATTACTGTTTTGTTTATTTTAAATTATGTTAAAGAGGCATTAATCACCAAAAATAATGAAAATAAAGTTACTGGATAAAGGAGTTATTTCGATGTGACAGCCAAGTTACAAGTGTAAATGTCTAAAAGTTGTGCTGTTGTGTGTTTTGAGAAGGACAGTCCTTGCTAGCTATGCCAACGAATGGATTCTGATTTACTATGTGAATTAAAGTTGCTTTAGGCATCTGCAATGGAACAAGATCTCTTTAATATGTGAGATAAACACGTGTCTTAAAAGACCTATTGTCTTTCCAGGCTCATTTGACCTCATCTGGCAAATTTTCCTGTTTATTTAGAAAACATAGGCTACAATTGCCAGTTTTGTCATGTGATGACTAACACCATCATAATATAATGGAATATTGTGTAAACAGATCAAAAAGCATACACTTCAAAAGATTCAAGAAGGTGCTGAATTTGCTAAAAGCAAAGGAGCTGTTGGAGATAACAATATGCAATCCAGGTTGAGGTATTCACTTATAAAATAGATTAATTTGATGTAAAGTTGTACTTAAAATCAGGCTGGAAGGTTTAAAAAAGTCAGCTTCTCTGGCATTTTACATTCTTTTGTTTTCACTTTACTTTTCTCTTTTTCTAAATATGAATGGAACTGCTAGTTCCTTTGCTCGGGAGTTCAGAAAGCCGTCAGACTTGCTAATTCTTTTTTTTTTTTTAAATTATTATTAAAAACCCTGCCTCTATTCAGTCATTTGTCTCCATTTCCAAACTCCCTTTTAGCTAGGGAAGTTGGGTAGCATCCTGAATTTTTGGAAAACTTGATGAAAGCTAAGTGTGCTGGAGGCCTGGTGCTTATCTCTGTTGCTTAAAAGCTGGCATGAAAACCTGTGCTGGTTTCCTCCTGCTGCTGTTCTCATGAAGCCGGAGTTTGTAAGATCCATAAGCAATCAAGGCCCAGAACTGCCTGTGTAAGGGACTGAGAAAAAGGCCTTGGTTGGTAATGATGGGAGCTTTGGTGTTTCACAGTTAATGAAGATCATGATGCCGGTCAGAACATCATTATGCTGGACTTAGATGTCACATGTTACTGCTTTAAAATAAATCTGTCACTGAGATAGGGTGATTTGGAGACAATGGCTAGCATTTTAATTTGTCCTTCTTGTTAAGGCATTTGAAACTTAAAAGGTCTCATCCTTGCTGCTTCAGAGGGTATGTGGTCTCCTGCAGGTCAGTATAGTCAGTGTCACTGCATGGTTCAAAAACTAAATGTCAAAACTGTAAATGTAAGCTAGTGCCTGACTGGAATTTTAACGTTATTGTGGATGATGTCAGGCTTGTATAAATATTGGAATTGGCAGTGTGAACTCATGGGTTTAAAAAGTTGGGGGGGTGAAAAAAAAGGCACTGCAGTGTTCAGGGAGATGTTTAGGTGTGCTCAAGTCTATTCTTCAAAAATATAATCATACTGGCTGTATGATGTTCTTGTACATCCATCTGTTGCTAGTTTGCTACATAATGATCCGGCTGCTAGAGATGGGAGTGCGTTAGCATTCCAGCTTTATACATGCTTTTTGTTGCTTTTACCATTAATCTCTAGGTTCTTAATTAGGGAGGAAAGTGTGGAGAAATGAATTTAAGCACACAGTGCACAAAAACAAATACAAGGGACACTTGCTCCTGTAGCCCCTTGATGTGGGGTCTGGTGAAAGACACTCTTTAAGACCTTTTTAGGTAATCTTGAGGTGTCAGCAAGACTGTAACTTGTCTTGAGAGACAGCCAGCCATCCTGTGCAGGTCAGGCTGTCGTAGAAGCAGAGCAGCATGTGTGTGGGAGGACAGAAGGCCACCTCTGCGGGGTGATACCTCCCGCTCTGAGCAAGTACCTGCCTCTCCCTGGCTGTTAGCGTGGGGAGGGTCAGCGAGGCATCACGGCACAGGGACCCCTTTGCTGCTGGCATTCTTTTCAAAGCAGATATTAACAGTAGGAGAGATCAAGGGAGGAAAACAGAATTAAGGGTGTTTCTCTCTTTGTTTCTTGTGTAGCCATCCAAATCCTCCGTCTTGAAATGATTGAAAACCTTGTCTTTGATTAAATCCTTGCCTTAGATTTCTATCTTCATTTTATCTTTGGCCTGCACTGCTTTTGGAGCTTCACATGGGTTCTTGAATACAAAGCTAGCAAATAGCTCTATTCCAGCAGAGGGTTATAACATTGAAATGCTTAATAGATCACTTTGTCCTCATGGAAAAGTTGTGAAACCCCTATCTTGATTGGTGGTGAAGATCCCAGAGAGTAAATTAGCAGGCTAAAAGAACTTACTTTTTGCATTGGGTTAGCCTGAAATGAACGCTAAAATGAATGCTAGCAGAACTTCTACAAAAAAGGCTTGCTATTTGAGGGTGATTTGTGAGAGAAGGCCAAACACAATAGCTGTGAGCCTCCATATTAATCTGATGGTTGCTATTAAAAAAAAAAAAAAGGCAAATGGCATAGTTACCTGTCACTGTCTAGAAAGTGCATCCATAGAGTGCTGGATGTGTGAGGAGATTCAGAAGAAATGCTCTAGGCAGGTACAGAGGAGAACCAGGAGCGTGTTCCTTGTTTGCATTTGTCCTGCCTACTGTAAGAACAGCAGTTGTGGTGGCTCTGCTGGGATTTTAATGTATTTTAGGAGAGTTTGGTGTTTGGATTGTTTTACGGCAAATGATTAGATGATGTGGTTAAAGGTTATACTTCATTTTGTTCAAGTTACCCTGCTGTTATTTAAAAGTCAAGCTCGCGAAGAGCTGTCGTAGAGGGTATTACTGTAGTTGGTGCCATTTCAGTGCCTCAGGTGGCAGTGACTGAACAATCTGAAAAGCTGACCCTCATGTTGTGGGGACAACAAAGCTGCGTAACTTTCTAGTGCTTATGAATTCACAGTCGTCTTTCTCCTCTGAAAAGAGCAACATTTTTGGAGGTGGCCATTCTCTGACCTCAGAATCTCATTCTGCAGAGCAGCCCTTTACAGTGTCCAGATGGATGGTTCACTGCTCTCTTCACCAGGGAGAGTTTCCCAGGAGGGAGTGAGCAAGTAAATTCATCAAGTCTTGAACCAGGCTTCAGAGAGGAATTAAATGTTCTTGGCTTATCTTCTTGCCAAGGGAGATAAGCCTGTTTTATGACAGTAATCGTTTAAGAAAAGGGAAAAACTATTTTTTTTGTCTTAGCTAGGTTATTGAGCCTGCAAGCGTTGCTGACTCGATGCAGGCCATCCTGGCAGGTGAGCGGGGCCCACTGAAACCTCAAGTGCTGCTTCAGTAGCCTATTCTGACGTGGAATACTATCAATACCTTGATTTACGCAATCTGCACCCCTTTTAAAAGAATAAAGTTTTTATAAAAACCAGTCTGACATTAGAGAAGAAGCTGAAACAAGACTGGAAAATGAAGCTCTGGAAGGTGATGCTTTTACTCTGCATCAAATGAGGTGCCAACACATGGTGAGTTGTGTTGTTTTTCCCTGATTATGTATCAAGGCTATTCTGAAGTCAAAATACAAAAGATGTTTCTCAACATTTTATTTAGAAAGGGAGACTATAAAGCACGGGGATCATGCCTCAATAAATGTATCTTCTTAGATTTTCTGTATGTGGGTCTTTGTGGCAAGCTTACAAATTTTGTATGGAAGTACGAGAGAAGACAATACAATGTGTTATGAAAAATAATGTAGATAATCTTGCAGAATAAGGAGAAATTAGGACAAATTTGAACAAAAGTGTTGTCCTCAATAGAAAAGCAAGAAGAATGATTAAAACGAAGATTTACTACTTGTGATTTAAGTACCAAAACTTGTTATCCTTAAAGTGAGGTGCAGAGTTCCAGTATGCACGGCCACTAATGTGTTGCTGGTGTGCAGGTGGTCTGTTTGTTCCCTACGGTCGGCTCGCACTGGGAGCAGCGGGTGTTCTGTTGCCTGGTTTCTTACAGTTACTTGACTGCGATCCTAAGATGTAAAAAACCAGGACAACATACAGCTGGGTTAAGAGCATTTCTGTGTGGGGGAGAAAGAGTTGTCAGTTTTTCTGGTGTGTAAAGTGGAGATAAATTAAACGTTAGGTGGTAGGAGAAAAGTGCCATATGCAGGAATTTTAATAAAGAAGCATTGTTTTCAGAGGCTGTACATGTTTGCAAGATGGCAATAACTTATCATCCCCTCTAAATTTCTTCAGTTTCCACCATGTATCACTTTATGCTTAGAAAGCATGTTCCTCATCTGCACCCATAGTACCACTTCCATTTGGGGGCTGAGATGGAGCCTTCTGCAGGCATCCACACAGGCTTTTGTGTTGCGGGATCCTTAGGAGCGCTGTGTGTCATTTGTATGTCATCGGACTTTGATTTGGGATATGTATCTTAGCAGCCAGCTCAAAAAACCTGGTGTAGGTTTGGCAGGACATGCCTTTCTGCCAGCTAAGCAGAAGAGGTTTCTTTGCTTTTGATCCCTCGCATATGTAGGTTGATACATGAATTTGGGATACCTTTGGATGCCATTCCATTTGACTTCACTTGCGACTTCTACTTTTAGCAGCTTCCAGAAAAATAATTATCAGCCTGCTAGGATCTAAGTGACATCACTCAAATATTTTCTGATCTATTTGAGACCATGATGTTACTCTGCAAGTCTTTTATTTTTCTTTTTTTGAGAGGGCCTGTCATGAAGGGCAGAGAGGCAAGTGTAACTGCGCCAAAGAGAAAAATTTCCCAAACTTTTCTTTTTTGTATATATACAGGCAGACAACTTGTCTAATTCAGAACTGTTGCCATCACTGTGAAGTGGCTTGAGCTAGAGAAGCACAGTCCAGCCTCTGGATAAAAGTTGAGGATGGTCAAAAAAGATAAATTCCCCATGCCACCCAAAACCAGGGGGAAATAAATATATGTATCTTTTATATATACATTTATTTCCTTTTATATAAATGGACCTCCTCAGTAGCAATTATTTGTTTAAAGAAAGAAATTACAGTTCTGAAGTTATTGCAACAAGTAGATATTTTGAAAATGGTGTTTCAGTAAAACGATTGTGGCTTTGCTGAAGGGCAGGTTGAAGGCATGGTATAATTAGTTTCATTTTTTTTAAACAGGTTGAAAACTCTTTATCGAAAGTTTCGAGAAGCTTGTAGGGTTAAAATAATTTGGGTGATGCAACTGTTGATGGATTCTTGAATTCTGATCTTGTACTTCTCAAGAGATGCTACCCTGTGTGGGTGCAAAGCTTCGCTCGCAGGTTAAGAATAGAAGAGACATCAATTCTCTACTTCATTGCTATGGTAACTGAAATGTGATCCAGTTTCATCCCATCTAGTGTATCTTCAAAACAAAGTTTCTGAGATGGGCCCTCCATACTGCTTCCATTCCTCTCAAACATTTAACACATAAACCTGCATCTCTTTTTAAAGATTACTTATCCTTTTCCTGGCATAAAAATTACCTGGTGTGTACTTTTCAATCCAAATTTCACAGATTTTTGTCAAGGGAACAAACTGACTTCCAGGATCCCTTTAGAGGTCTTTTTCTCTCATCTCACCTCTGTGCTCCTTGCCACCCCTTCCCCAGTTAGTAAAGTGACTTCACCCACAGGAAGTATAATCTGTACACTCCAAGACTGAGAAAGGAAAATTGAAATTGAAGCATGGTGAATGGGGAATGGCAGAATCGCTGCAAAAGCATGCTCGTGATCCAAGCTAAAACACTCATGCAAATGCACCCTGAGTCGTCCTGCAGCAAAAAAACCCCACGTTTTGCTTTCAGAGTGGACTACTTTGTGGTCTTAACGTAGCATTTAAATACTGCTCCCTTG
This sequence comes from Eurypyga helias, assembly GCF_000690775.1. Classification (NCBI taxonomy): domain Eukaryota; kingdom Metazoa; phylum Chordata; class Aves; order Eurypygiformes; family Eurypygidae; genus Eurypyga; species Eurypyga helias. Next base: position 41,744 of record NW_010256060.1, read on the forward strand.
CTTCAAGGAGATCACATCGGTGGGCACGTGCCAGGGTGTAAGTGGCCCATGGCCTCTGATCAGAAGCTCAGATAACGAAGGGGTTTGGGGGTTCATTTCAGCTCGTGGTTACTGGCTGACTGGCTGCTGATTAGCAGGGAATTGCTTGGTCCTTCACAAGATCCAGTGCTCTGCTACCGGCATGCCAGTGGCCTTAGTAACAAGTAAAGGAGGATAATAAGTTAAGTTTTTGTTTGCAAAACAAACCAACAAGCGAAAAACTGCGAAAGCTTTGAGATTGTCTAAATTTTCTCTGCATCGAACCCCTGCATTTCAAAACTCTACTAAGCCCAAGAAATCATGGATGTATTGTTCAGACACCTAAATTAATCTGACTTTGGCTGTTGGGTTTTTTTTAAGGGGGAGAGGGGCAGGTATTGCAGATGGGAAACTTTATTTTACTTGGAGCAGTGTGTTCCGTACAGCACTCTCGAGCGGCTTTCTGTGTCAGTCACAGCATCATGCAGTACTGTGTTGTGTAAGTACGGCGGTGTGCATGTAAAGTAATCCTCACACCCGGTGGAGATGCTCCTCATCCCGACCGTGTCGGATGAGCAGTGGTTTTGCGGTGGAAGCATAAACCTGGTGTGGGGTCTCTCTCCCCACGTCAGTCACGTGTGCTTCACTAGCTGATACCGAGTGCAACTTCAGACGTTTGCTGTATGCGGGAGCTTGACTTCTGGACTGAAATACTAATGCATTGGTGGGATGTGGTAATAGATTCTGTTGTGGCTATTTATGGCTCTATGAACTCTACTGTTTAGTGTAATTGAGATATCTTGGTTAATTTCCATAAATGTTTTCTCTGTGAAAACCCTCAAACGGCATGAAGACGTTTGCATAGCTATGATTATTTTATTTGGTTGATCATGTCAAATTAGCTGCGACTAGGGAATTCCCTATTAGTTTTGGCATAGATTGGGTCATTTTGTTCTGCTGTTTCTATGGGAATGTTTTATGTGTTTCTTCTCACCCTAGCTATTAATATGCTGCAGTAAGGTATTGAAACCTACTGCAATCTGGTTTTAGTAATACGGAGAAGGTACAGGAAAGGACTAAATATTTTTGCACTTGGTGGCTGAAGCCCATGGTGGATTCTCGTAACTGTGGGCTCCGATTCGTACAGGTATAGGCTGTAGCTGTGCTTCAGTAGCAGCTAGCCCACCCATGAGGCATGTGCCTTCGTGTTTTGAGTCTTGAGTGGTCTTACAATCTCACCGCAGATGAGAGATCCCTTTAAAAATGGGACTGAGTGGGCTTTAAGATGATGGGAAGCTTTTAATTGAACTCAAGTAGTTTTCTGAGCTGTTACACTGTATTTTGTGTGACGCACCCTAAATTGAGATACTCCCGATGTGCTTAGTGGCCGTTGTTTCGTTTCAAATACAGGATTTGGGTATACAGTGACTGCACACTGCATGGTTGGCTCTGTGCAAGCTCCCTGTCTCTGGCCTAAGAAATGAAGATAGGGCTTTTTCTTCTGTTCCTTTAGGTGCAATGCTTAGCTGCAGTCAGGCAACCAAAGCAGCTTTAATTAGGAAGTCCATATTGCCTCCAATTTTCCATTTGCGTGCTACATTAATAAAAAATGGAGCTATGACTGAGAAAGGGGAGGCAGAGGTTAAGCCATTCCTGCCTTCTGTCTCATGGCACAGGAGTCAGTGTCCCTAATCTGGCATCCTGCCTTGCTGTCACGTTGCGCCCCCTCAGCTCACACGCTACAACCACGCAGGCTGGAAGTTATCTCGGCATACGGCGTTCAGTAAAGATACGTCTGTGCCCGGCCCTGATCAAACTCAGCGTTGTGCCGAACATCACCATCACTGCAGATAGTGACCTAAGTTCCTATGGCGTGCACATCAGCAGTTTTGTGAGTCGGTGGTGTCAGAGGCTATGCTAATGCTCTTTGATCCTTTATTCTTGCTTTGAACGATTAAACCTCAAATCTGGTCTGTCACATTGCGATTTAAGTAGAGACATAGGCAGAAGTTACTTTATGTAATTTTGCAAATATTAATAAACATGAGATGTAATAAGGTTATTTACAAATGTTTTGTTGGCCGAAATGTGAGGAATGGTCATCAGTGCTGGTCTAATGATCTGCTGTAGATCCTCCAAGTGAAAACGAAGGACAGTGTTACCAGTGTCTTGGTTAACCTGGGGATTTGGACTCTGCTTTTTGGCTCTGTGAAAACATCTTGCAGTGTATGAAATATGGACAGTTAACTCCTACATTTATGGCACACGTTGTTTTTGCCATTCCAGTGACTCTCGGTTAGATGCTTTCTTTACCTTCTTTTCAGAAAAGACGACGGCGGATTGACCGAAGCATGATTGGGGAGCCGACAAACTTTGTTCACACAGCTCATGTAGGATCAGGAGACCTGTTCAGTGGAATGAATTCGGTAAGCGTGAGCAGATGAAGAATATTTCATCTTACACGTATGCAGTGTTCATGTATTCTGTCTGTGATGCTCAAGCATTGAGTCTTTCAGCTATAAGAAAGGAACGCTATAAAACTGAAGAACAGCCTGCTAGTGTATAAATTCCAACACCTGCATTTAAGATTATGGACTATCATTTTAAAAATTCCTATTTGTTTGACAAAACATAGTAGATTCTGTATAAATTGTACAGGCCGTGTGTAGAATACTAAAAATAAATTGTTCTGATGGCACGTATGAGATATATTTGAAAATATACTGGAGTATTTTGGAGAAAAATTTTAATCTACTAGATTTCTTACCTTAAATGCTTTAAGCTATTTTGAGGTAAAACTCTAACTTACCCTGTCTTAAGGTGCACACAAATATTTTTGGGTGTCATTGTTGAGGTTTTTCTATATTCTGTAGCCCTGTTGTGAATTATTTCTAGAGCAAGCACTGTTGTCACAGGCAAGGTTTTGTGGCTTCCTGTAGGCAGCAATACATATTTTTATCTCTCTGAAAGTGAAAAACCGAGGCTAGGACAGATACTGAAAATCAGCTTATGAAGATAAATTTTCTTTGTACAGCTTTGTATTTATGTGAAATGTCAAGCTGTTTTTAAGGTCAATAATAGGCAATCTGGAAAAGGGTGGTATGTAGATAAGGACAAAAAATGCTTCTTGACCTCAATCCTCTTTAAAGGAAAAAAATGTTTTGAGATGAAAATGAAAAGTACTTCTTGACAAAGGAGAAGGAAGAGTTCTGTCAGAGGTATCAGAATAGAGAGCAGAGCTGTGAAGGAAAGAGGCAGTTTTAATGTAGGCAAGTGAGGTGATTTGTAGTTTCAAGTAGCTTATTGAGATCAGACAGAAACTTGCATAACACAGTACAAATTGGGGAAGGGCAAAGCTAGAACATCTGACATGACAGTGTACTACATTTTCCCAGAAACAGCATCATGGATTGGAAGTAATTTGTACTAGAACGTCTGTAAGCAAGTTAAATGGACAAACACAGCTTCAACTTGAAAAAATTCAGTTAACGCTAATTACTTATTTAACGCAACATATTACATTATTATTTCAAATTATAATGGCTTTAAATATTAAAACAAGTGGGTTTCTTCTTTTTCTTTTTTTTTTAACCATGTTTTTTTGCTGCTTAAATGTTTGTTGCCGTCCTGTGAGAACCTTCCTCCTTCTCACAGCAGAGCTGCTGCACGTGAGGTTTGTGGTGATCGCCTGAAGCTTTGCTCTGTCACTTCAGACATAACCCCTGCTTGTCCTCACGTTCACCTCCTACCTGAAGATGAATTGGATATTATGCAAAGCAGTCCTTGTCTCTCTCCATAGATGTTTTCATTTTGAATGCTCATAACTGACTATCTCTTCCCCTCACTTTTTTAATTTGAATAGTGTGCTGCGGCAGTGGCCAGAGTGATTTTTCTAATCGCAGATAGAAAGCATCGTTATGCAAAAAATAATCCTTTTTTCCCCTCTCTCTCCTCAGAAGCACAAATCTCTACTTTTTGACATTGATTGTTTTTCTGCCTCTTCTGTGGTGACTTACTGCAGTAATGTTGCATCCAGTCTCTGTGTCCATTTTTTTTCAGCGTAAGTTCCAAGACTGCAGTGTTCACATCCATATTTTTCTGCTGCTTCATTTCCTTTACAGTATAGATGTTATACTCCTTTGTGAACTTCCTCCTGCTTTCTCTCTTCTGGATACCTTAGGGGGATCTCCTGCAAATTCATATAAATTTGGTTCTTTATCCACTCTCTGCTCTGTGCCCTTTATCAGCATCATTCTTCGTTACATATCCTTACGATTCTGAGTACAATAGATTTCTGTCTGCTGAAATATTTTGCTTTTTTTGTTTGCCTTCTCTGTAGAGTGCCTAGCTTCTCTGTCAAAGGCGCGCTCAATAGTAGGAGCCCTCTCTGCCCTGTTTCTTTCTCATTCCCATTGCTTTCTTATTTTACCTCCATATTGCATGGTGAAATCTCTCACTTCCTTCTGCTTCATGTTCCTCAGTTTTTAGTCTTTGGTTCTATGTATTCTGTCCTTTTCCTAGTTTTCCCTTGTTTTCTTTCTTCAAGGACCATCTGTGCTATTTCCAGTTCTAAAAGGAAGGGAAAGAAAAGGGGAGAAGGAATTTAATGAGATAGATAAGCAGCACAACAGATTGTGTGATCTTTAATTGGTGCAATCCTCTTCCCCTTCCAAAATCTTTCAACCTTTACCGTATCTAAATTGGACATAAGAGAGAACAACCTCGCTGTCGCATATCGTCAGAGGCAGGCAACGGCGTCTTTGGGAAAGGAAGAAATAATTGCGTTTCACGGTGCTTGTTGTTGTAGCTCAGACTGCCTCAAAAGGAGGTGCTGCAGAAAGAATACCAGTGTATAAGCCTACAGTTGTTAGACCTACTTTTTGCTCAGTGTTTTTAACACTGTGTACCCACAACAGAAGTCTTCATATACCAAATAACCACCGAACTGTTAATGCAGTCTTAGTTCAGTGTGCTGGATGCTGTTCGCTTTAGGTGTAACAGCATTTTAAACTGATACTTCCTTACCTGCTAATGCATCGGTGTGTGTGACTCAAGTACTAGGGAAATTATTCTAACCTTTAGAAGAAGTACTCACAAAAATTTACACTTTAGCTTTGCAATCTGTGTTGATTTCCTGTTCTGCAAAATTTTGAAGTCACGTAGGCAGCTGTTAGGCTGGAAGGGGACACGGCCTGGAGATGTTTTTCTAGCTCTTTTTCACTAGAGGCGGGGTTCATTGAGATGAAATTAATGCCATCCTCAAGTCATTCTTGTGAATACATTTACATGTAGATTAATTATTTTCTGAGGAAAAAAACCCCTAAACTCCTCTGGTTCTAATGAGCAACAGAAGAGGCTTGATGATGATGATGACGACCAGCTTGGTGAAATGTGAGGGCTTGTAAACACCACCCCGTGAATGTTGTTGTGCTTCTCCACACCTCCTTACTGAGCTTGTCGTATCTGATGTCAGACCCACTGGAGTATTGGCCCTGAACACATTTCCCTGGAGAAAAAGGTGATCATAACATGGCATTGCTGCAGCTGTATCGCTTGAGTGAAGCGTCAAGGTACAAGATGGTTAAATTTTAAATACATAAAAATCAGTTCTTCTGCACAGCACTGCACTGTGCCATACCGTTGGACACACAGATCCTGAAACAGGCTCTTTGTTTTTTCACATTCATTCGAGAAACAGTGTGCAAAGAAGAGTTGTGCCAATTCATTTTGCATGTGTGCGCGTGTGTTTTGCTTTGCTGTGGAAAAGAATGTATTTCTTTTGTCTGTCAACAGGGAAGATACTGTGGAAGCTACTTGGAAATAATTCTCCAGTGCTGTTTTAATATAGCTTTCTGGTGGTATTTTGAGGTCTCCATGAAGGAGCATACATGTAAAAATTGCAAGTGGTACCCTGCAGGCGTAGGTTTTGCTGCAACTTCAAATTCAGAAGCTGTAGCCTTGAGGGAGTGTGTAATTCTGTGTTCCTTGTGTACTTGTTGTGTAAGCTCTGGGCTGCAGAGAGAAGAAAGGGCAAACCTTTAAGGTTGGCATTGCCTTCCTGCAGGCAGTTGGATGTGACTCTTTTGAATTATGCCACACAAGCAGGAAAGAACTATGGATGCCTTTCCTTTTTGTTACAAAGGCAATGAAAGCCATGGAGGGATATGCATGTCTTTGTGTGTGTGTGTGTTTCTTTATGTATTTGAATCAGGCTGAAAATACCTTCAAATAAGCTATTTCCAGGGAAGTTGATAGATTGTGTATGATTTAATAAATGCCCTGCCATAGAAAGGAATCGTAGCAATTAAGGAAAGCAGTGTATGCTGTTACGTAAATAGATAAATATAAAACCTTCCACAAAGCCAAAGCTCCTTTTTGGTTTAGAAAGTCCTCTTGGTGTTTTTTTAATTATCTGAAGCTCGCTGTACGGTTTAGATACTATCCAGTTATTTTGTAAGTTGTCTATTATATTTTTGACATAATCGTCTCAACTTCTCTGGTTTACCATACCTGGCAAAGAGCATTTTCCAAGTAACAAGGCAAATTGTATCTTGTCAGGTAGAGTGGAGTTGGATACCAGTAAGAGGTTTTTTGGTTTTTTTTTTTGAGTGATCAAGCAGGTCAGTGAAAGCCTGAATCAGCCTTTTTTCTCCATGAGAGAGGAAAAACTTGTGCCTCGGCACCAGTTCCTTCACCTCTCCTGCTGAGCTGCCTGCAGAAGTGAAAATTCCAACAAGCTTATACTGTACATGTCCTCATGCAAAAGTAATTTCGCTTTAATGGTGAAGGAAAACTTGAAAACCAAAACCTCCACAGGAAGCAAAACCAGGAGCAAGAACACGTCAGAGCTCACTAACTGCCCCTCTTCCCCATCTGTCTCTAGGTCAGCTCCATTCAGAACCAGATGCAGTCCAAGGGAGGCTATGGAGGCGGCATGTCTGCGAGTGTTCAGATGCAGCTCGTAGATACAAAGGCAGGATAACCTTGGGGAAACCTCTGCAGTAAGTATTGCACTCTGCTTTTTAGGCACGGTTAGAATAGTAGGAAGAACAGTCATATGGGGTACTTCATAATTAGCTCCCTATGAATGTCTGTATGACGCCCAATTTTAAAATCCATTTATGAGTAAAAAATCCAGTGCCATGTAAGCATGTTAATTTTTTTACACAATGAACAAGAGATTGTCCTGATGACATTAGTCTGTCTGTAAGCCTGTTTTATACCCAAGATTGTAGGCAAATCTTTGCAAGTGAAGTTGTTGTATAACAAATTTTAGAAAGAAAATCTGTGATATGATTAAGGTACCGTTTTTGTAACAGCTCCATCCTTTTAAACGTAATATGCATGATGTTAAATCATTGAACAGCAATTTTACAATAGGAAAATGGTCACTCAGAACGTTCAAAACCTGGTTTAATGTGCGTTTTCTGTCTTCCAGGTTTATGTGACTTTCCGTCTTCTTTCCTGTGTCCCCTCCTTTTGAAGTGATGAGCTCACTGTTCACCCTTTGTGATTACTCCAGTGAAAAGTCGCTGTTCTGCTCTGATGATGCCATTTATCAGATTGGTCCGACCGTGCCTTTCGGTGGCATGCAGACATTGGCCTCTACCAGTATCATGGGCATAGAACTGTTTCAGGATTGATTTTAGCTTTTTGTTTGTTTTAAGGCAAATTAAAGCACCAACCTTACCTTCTCTCGTCTTGTAGGTGTTTTCCATCCTTAATGATGTGTGATTCTGTGATTCACAAATACTAATGGGCAACATTCTGTTGCTTTTAATCTTTCCATCCTTTCTCCACTCAAGTAATTCAGAAATGAGTGAGTTTCCATTAATGTCTTTGATCATCTGTTGTCCATACCCATTTTTTAAAGGTCTGGGACTTGCAAGCACAAACAATTGTTTCACACAAAATCAGCAGAGTAGATGACCGCATGCTTTGTGAGGTTGCTGTGTATGGTGGCCTGCTTGGTGCTAGAAGAAAGAAATAAATGCTTACTGCAGACTGGTGAAAAATTTTGCTGTGGCACCAAGTCATGCCTGTTTCAGAAAAAGGACTTGTAACTTAGCTGCTTCAAAGTTATGTCTTTTTATTTTTTATCCAGCTGGTCTTGAAATAAGAAAGAGAGAGCTTGAATTCATGAGGCATTTGTTGTAAATGTTCAGTATATTTATTTTGAAAGAGCTGACCTTGAGACTGTAAACCAGTGTAGTACCGTAACTAAATGTTGTGGAAGCGCTTTAGTCTGTTTAAAAGAGAAAAACATCATGTTTGGCTGCTTCTTTTTCTTTCTACCGTTTTTCTTAATTTTGGGCTGTATGATCATTTCCAGTAGCAGCATGTCAGAGTGCCTGCAATAGTAGCTGAAGAGTTTAGTAGCCCTCTCTAAGTAGTTGGCAGTGTCTGTGTACTAAATATTTAGGGGCCATGGAAGTTGCTGAGAGCAACATACTAATCTGGCAGAACAGATGCCAATGAAAACAGCGTACAGGGTGACTTCTTCCTAAGTCAGTAAAACGCCTTTTGCTCAGGTTCCAAAGCATGTTTCTTTCACACGTTGTGAAATTGTATTTTAATATTGCACTGGTTTCAGTGGATTGTGGCTGTAAATGGTCCCTTTTTTCCTTCTTTGGTGGTGGTTTGAGAGAAGGCAGTGATTTGAGTCGTGGTTCAGTAAAAAAAAATTATGCGGGGGGAAAACCCTCCCCTGAACAAATAAGGCAAAACTGAGCCTAATCAGATCCATTTTTAAACGTGCATGTGTTCATAAATATAGGTTGCTGTCATAAATGACTCTTTATTGGTTTTCCATCCTTTCCCTGGTTTCACACTGCAATATGTTGATTTAAACACGTATGAACCTCCCTACTCTTCTCGCTCCGTTCACAAACAAGGCATAGAACACCATGGAGATAGTTTGCCTTCCCCGAGTTGTATCCCACCAGTAAATGTTAATTATCTGGTTGAATAGTTCGAATTAGGTTGGATAGTCTTCACTGATAAAGGTACTGATTCATGATGACAGAAGATCAAGATGTGCAATTGTCTGGTTGCATAAACACACGGCAGTGCAGTGATGTGTTTGTTTTAGGGGCAACATTTCCAATGCCACTTTATCAGGAGTCTTAAATATACTGTGATTACAAAACTATTTGAGCTTTGTCATTGGTAAAAGCGGCTTAAATTTACTTGCCAAACCTATCTTGCACTTGTCAAAATGTTTTCAGCTCAATAGCCAGAAAAAAAAAATTGACATATTTTTATAACAGACATAGCTTTTTTGTACATTGTGTTCATTCTTGAATAAAGTCAGTTCAGTGTTGGCTTGTAGATATTGAAAGGAAAGTATTGACTTTGATTAAATAAATGTTTTCTTTCAGTTGGTGGCCTACCCTTTTCTTTTTTTCTTAAGTTACATTTGCATTGGAAAACCACTTGCAGCCTATGGACAAATCTGTGGTGAAAATTCCCTGAAGAGTAGCCTGTTAGTGTCAATAAGTAATTTGCAGGATTGAGTTTTTTCCGTGCCACTTGACCCTTTTGTTGCCAAGGGGATTAAACCGTAATTTTACTGGCAGTTCTGTTGCACCGATTTAGTGTGTGTACCAAGGCCTTCTCCAAGGACCTTGAAGGGAAGCTTAAGAAAATACACTGGAAACCTTCATATACAGGATTTCTTTCCTTTTGACTGTAACTGGTATGTGTGTTACTTTCTTGGTTGTGATGCAGATTACTGTGGTGATCAGTAGAAGACTTAACTGTACAACTAATCATCGTAATATGCACATCTGCATTAAATATACCTGCAAGGCACAAGATCGTCTACTCTCTATTTGGCTCAATTTTTCTATCTGACACTCAAAGTTAATTCCTTCACTAATTTACTGCTTTAAACTTCATGCTAAATTGTTTTACAGACTGATAACAAATTCCTTATAGCTTGTGGCAAGTTCCTGAAATTGCTGGTTGAGGAAAAAAGATAGTTCTGAAGGGAAAGATCAAGACAAAGCCACGAGATATTAGTCAACTAGAGGTTTCTTTTCTTTAATTGTTGAGGCTATAGAAGCTTAGTACCGTCTACAAAGGTGTCTTGAAGAGCAGATGTTTTAATATGACCGCCTATAAAAATAAAGGGGTTTGAGCTTTTAAAGAAGGAGCCTGTTTACACTTAGTCTGCTCAGCTGCCTAGAGCAGTTGTATGAGTCAGTTCACCCCTTTTGCACCTTTTTTTAAGTGAACAGATGCTGCATGAGCAGCCAAGTCTCTGGGCACAGTCTTGGTCCCAAGTAGCACTGTACTCAGCCATTATCTGATATGCCACAAGAAAACCCCCACCTTTCAGATCCAGAAAAAAGTTGTTAGGAAATCTTGCCCTGTCAACATAATGACGCCTTCCTAGCAAGGACAGCACATGCTTCCTCACAGCACAGTTACTCTGATTTCAGTAGTCTGTATCTCTCTTTTTTTGGAGGAGGAGGGGGGAGAGTCAATTAAATAGAGCATTGATTTTCAAATTCCCCTTCCTTGTTTCATATCCCTTTTTCTACGGTCACAGCTAATCCCAGAAGGCAGTGCACATGTTACTATTATTGTATGCACTAATTAACATTTTCCTATTCTTTAGAAACAGTTGTTAACCTGATAGAATGATGGAGTCTGGACTACATTTCAGATTTAGTGCTATAATGCAACTCCACGAGCACAAACAGGTACATGAGGACACAAAACGCTTTCAGACTATAAGGTGTTTGTTACAGGCTCAGTGTCTGGGATGAGAACTTGAGTCTTCTTCTGTGTGTTAAGTGCATAAAAACATGCTGGTTGCAACAGGCTACAACTTCCCTATAAAACTATCCTATTCTAATGCTAAAAAGACGTAAAAGTGATAATCAGTATACATAGCGCTGCCTTATTTCTGCAGAAGTTCACGTGCCTGAGGCATGCCACAGGAAGGTGAAGAGACGCAGAGAGGGGGTTGCCAAGCAGTGAACAAGATTCCCCAGAATAAGACACGATGAAAACTTAACCATTTCTGTGCATAGGAACAGCCACAGGTAAACTCTAAATGTTTCAGTGTTGGCTGTTGGGGGATTAGGAGTGACCTCTGCCCGTAGTTTACTTTCACTACTCATGGCATGAAGCAAAGTGCTCATGCGTGTGCACCTCATCACTTAATTTATAGCTGATTTAATAATGTACACTAATCAATAAATAAGTAGACAAATATTTAATTGTACTTGGCATCCTGAATAATAATGATGTAGCCCTGACTACATACAGTGACTGTGACATTAAACCTTATTGAAGATGATGTCCTGGCTCTGCCAGGGGTTAGCAGAAGCCGTTAAAACTTAGCACACCATCAAAGCTGTTGAGACTGGTCCCATCTACACTCCCACAGCCCGTGCTGGCACTGACACCGAGCTGACTGCCCCACTGACTACTGGGTACTGACCTGTAGTAAAGGTGGTGGTTTTGCCCCAGTTGGTTGGTTTTAACCTCGATCAGTTACTTAATGCTTATCCACCATCTGTGTGGGATCAGAAATAATCTGTTACAGGGAACACCAACAGCTTAACCTGGCTGTGGAAAAGCACGCAGCTTTCTGAATTTAAAAAAAAAAAAAAAACAAACAAACAAAAAAAAACAACACACAGAAGGTTCAGCCTAGTGACAAACTTATCCACAGCTGGGGCTGTGAATGTGTCTACTGAAAACCTATTTCCACTTTTTGGGAGCTCTGTTTCCATGTATTGAGCTCATCAGCTTTGCCCAGGTTATTCTGCTTGGTTTGGGGGCCAAATGGTCAACTCCATCGTCACCAAGAGTTGGCCAACCGCAGGCAGTGTGATTCACTTCAGTGCTGGCTCTGTCCGTCACTAGAGGACATGGCTTTCTGCCTTCGCACAAGCGAGCTGCAGCGATGAGTTCAGACTTCAGGCAGGTTTCCTAGTCAGCCCAGGAAACACAAGTGCTGGTGGAGTTGGCAGTAATTTCCTGAATGCCAAGCTTGCATCTGTAAATATGATGCAGAAAGGTACAACCACATTTATGAATGATGGAGCAGTCATGCAAAAGGCACTTTCATTCATTATGACAGAGCTACTTAAGCATTTGTGGGAGCTTTCCATGGCATGGATTCTGTACAGCCAAGTTTTCTTTTCAAAATCTTGATGACTTGTTCTTAGACTCCAGGTGGTAATGCAGCCTATTAGCAGAAAAATGAAGGTAGAGTGTTACGCATGGTTTAGCAGGTCTTAAAGTGGATGCTTCACCTTTGGACTTGGCTTGTAGTAGGAAATGCTGGGACACGGGCAGAGGAGGTCTGGGGATTGAATAGGTAACACTGATGTCAGCTTACTCTGATTTTCATAGAATCACAGAACGG
>NW_010256061.1:0-15572 GCF_000690775.1 Eurypyga helias
CTATGATTCTATGATTCTGTCACACCTCAAGTGTAAGAACCAGACAGGCCAGATGACATGGTTTTAAAAGGTGCTGAGCTTGGAAGTAGTTTCCATTGACTTCAAAGGGACTTCCAGATATTTAGTGTACTTCACAGATTTACGTCAAGAGCTACCTTAACAGTTTGAATACGGAGATTTGCATATTCACAGTATAGTCAATGAGACTGTGCAGCAATTATACATGTCCCTCTCCTCTGGATGGCTAACAATAATTGTAAGACAATCAGAGTACATGGATTTTCACATTGTAAGACAATAAATGTCATGTTTATATAACAGCCAGAGTGCAAAGAAATACATAACAGGGAAAAAATGTGCAGTTATATATCTTTATACTAACTGTACAGCAATCTGGAGAATTCCATTTTAGTATAGCATCCAGTGAGCACTTAGTTTCATCATAGCCTATAAAATACATTTTTTCCACCCCGAATTATATGAATTTTGGCAGAAAAAGAGGCATTAACTTCAACCTCAAGCTGTCACAATTTGTTTTTTAAAAACTCAAATCATTTCCTTCAATGATAAGTCACAAGGGACAAAACTGGAAGCATACAATGCCAAGTCTGAGTTAACTTACACCCTTTTCAACCCCATTAACTTCACTGGTATTGGCCAGGGTTGTGAGTTAAATAGGAATTTGGCCTATGGAAAGAACTCTGTATCCAACATGTTTTTCTTTTGATTTTTATTATGTATGTTAGAACATTTTTAGACCATATTTCTTTTTGTGAGATACATTTGAAAGATACAATCTAATTGAGGACATAAACCAGAAATGGCCTAAATAATTTCATTTAAATCCTGGAATTTTAAAAAAAAAAAAAATATCTCTATACATGAGGCAGCATTTTTTCTCAAAAATAACTTTATTAAATTGCTTGATGTTAACAGAAGGCTGGCATAAGCAAGAATATTCTCAGACTCAGAAGCAGTCTTCTTGAGACACAAAAATGCAAGTGAAAGGTTTTCTCTCTGTGGGGAACACGTGCAGTGTATCCAACTCCTAATTCGACCCAGGCAACATGGTGAAAAGCACATAGCCAAATTTTCACAAATGTCCCCAGACTAAGATGCATGAGCTAACTGTGCCTGCCTGTCCATGCTGTTCGGATTTTTTGGTTCTATAGGATTCGCCAGGAACCACACGTGTTCTAAACACCATGACTTCTTTATTGTCCTTCAGTTTATCTGCTGTGCCCTGGCACTGACAAAGCAACAGTCTCAGACAGAAAGTGTTCCCAGTGGAATGAGACTTCCAACAAACTGTGTTCTGAACTGGTTTTAGCCATTACTTATATTATTATTACATGGAACATAAAAAAATATTTTGGTACATCTTATGACTGTCTCTCAGAACTCCAATGTTTCAAGAACCTCTTTCTGTTTTCACTAATGTATGAATTTCTCTACAAAGCCACCCTACATGAACCTGAGCTGAAATTCCAGAACTCACCTAGTCTTCCATTTCTGCTCTCCATAAGTTAACTGAGCTACAGACATAGATTAATAAAATAATCTTTCCCAAACTGCAGAGAACAAGTTCTAACAGAATTTGTGCAGCCATCTGCTTTTTGATTTTTCAGTAGACTGAGACCTGCCTGTTCTTAACATTTACAAAAAAGGATGGTTTTAATCCATTGTGGCAGTGGCAGCTTACAGCTTCTTCCCCTGTTCCTAGGAGTAGGCCCCACTATAAATATCATAAACAGAGTCCCTTTCCCTGAGTGTTTCTCTGAGTTCATAATCTTATTGTGTTTATTACTTAGCACACTCCTTTGGTTTATGTAATCTTTTTACTGCCTCCAGTGTTTTGAAGGTTGTGGTGAGAATTTCATTGATCATATATCCTTTAACAAATACTTACACAAATTACATTCTAATATCATGTAAATTAGCTGACAGCTAGTGATCAATAGATCAGATGTGGGATTAATATAAAATAGACTTGAAACCTAGGTTTTAGGACTGTTTAAGTCATTTTAGTTACTCAGGACAGACATTCTTAAATATTAATTTCTTCTATATAATGTAATTAACCACATCTAGTATTTCCTATAGTTTTTTTCACAGATCCCAGAATTCTGCTCACAATTGCATATACCTCAGAAAGAATGTGAAGAAAAACACTGCATATTATTCATTGTACATTTCAAATTACAAGGAGAAATGTGTTGTTTTAATCTAATTTATAACTGCTTCACCTATACATATTTACTATCACCAAAATTATCTGATTTGGAGCAACAAGTATTCAATTCTGCTTCTGGAAATTATCCAAGCATGAAAAAAAAAAAAAACCAAACCAAAATCTCTGTTAATGCTTAAAAATATGGCAAGAACTCTCCTTTTTTATTTTAAGAGTTACTGGGTTTATAGATACACATTACAGAGAACATCTCTTCTTAAGTATTTACTTCTTTTCACTTCATCAAAGTGTCTGAACATTTTTCAAGTATTATAGAAATTAAAATGATGTCCAGACTCTCTCCTACTGTGCTAGGTTTAACCACTAAACCACTAAGAACTTCTAAGAACCACTTTGTTCTATTATTAGAAAACCTTGAGGTGTTCTGTTTTACTCTTTAAGATATCTTATATGAGGAAAAATCCAAAGGAAAAAAATGTTAGGTGGGTGCTGGGTTGAGTGACAGAATTTTATCTGAGAAGAATGAGTATGTTAAACAGTGAAAAAATAGTGTAAAAAGGGTTGTATGAATATACAACTTCTATATACAACTTTTATTCACAGTTTTAATACACAATTTAATATACTGCATATGTATGAATATACAGTGGATTAGTAACAAATCTTGCTGCGAAAAGAGTTTGTTAATGCTAATTGCCTTTAGGCTCGTATAGGACACTAAGGAAAATCTTGCCCAAAATGTTGCTTGAATAAGAGATCCAGTGATGAATTCTTCATATATGATACATGTCACCATTTTAAAACACAACATCAGTAAAAGGAAGTTGGATCTACGCCATAAGGTGGATCTATGCCTTTTCTTGAAAATTTTTTAAAACATAAAAGTAATCAAAACAGAAGTGTCATACCAATAAGGCGCTCTGATAATTTTGCTGCTGCTCAATGCTCTGGAAAGGCAATCTATTACATCTCAGATTAGAGAGCTTGGCTGCAGCAATGTGGTATTTCCCAGTGGTCTTCAATTTGTACTCCATCAGGGGTCATCTGTCAGCAAGTCCTTTATGGCAATGAATCAGAGCAACACCCTGGTGCCAATAAAAGACATACGGGGTTTGAGATGCAAAGACTTGTCTGGGGTGAGAAAAGTAATTCCAGTAGAACCATTTATAGGGGAAAACTCAGCCTGGTGTAACAAGTCTACACAAGGTCTCACAGTGCATTCAAACATCACTTGGATGAAATTTTAGTATGCATTCCACGTGCAGTTCGGATAGGAACGTATCTGTTATGGTCAAAGGCGAAGTGTAGAGAAGTCAAAGGTCCACAGAAAGCAAAGCAAATGAAAATAAACCAAAGAAAGCCAGACTCTGTGATTCCCTCTTTGACTCTCCAGACTTTATCCCTAGATGTTTCTGTACAGCCATGAGAGTTCATGGAACCTGGATTAGGAGGACAAAGCTTTAAACCCAGTAAAAAGTAAAAATCAGGTTTATGTAAACACTTAATCATGCAGTAAATGAGCTAAAGAATACAGAAATACAGATAAGGCATCACGTGTCTGTGTACTACCATAGTATAAAATGTATGCAAGAGATAATGATGTGATTAAGGAATACAAATAAAGAAATTAAAATAAAGAGATATTTTTTTTAAAAATAAAAGTATGTATTATTCTACAGAAACACTCAGTAAAAATAGTTGTTGTGACAAAATTTTATATAACATATAAATCCTACAATTAAATTTGAAGAAGATTTTGAGTTTCTGCAGACGGGAAATGTTATGCATATAAAATAAAGGGCGAGAAACACAGTCAGGATACCATAGCCATGTTTTATTATTTAAATGAATGATACATCTCAGGTTACATAAGGTAAACTGCACATGACCTGCAAGAGGTGTCCAAAGAGGTTGTGGAATCTCCTCAGGGATATTTGATAGTACAAGGTCCTGAGTAACCTGAACATGCCTTAAGTTAAATTTGACTTGAGCACAGACAAGGCTAAATGAACTTAAGGAGTCCTTTCCAACCCTACATATACTATCACCTTGATCAGCTGAAGGGCTGGGCTCAAAGAGCTGTAAGAGGGTTAACATCTGGCTGGCTATTAGGCACCAGTGTGTTCCCCAGGGCTTAAATTTAGGGTTAGTCCTTTCAATGTTTTCATCATGATCTGGACATAAACATTAAGTGCACAATAAGTTAGAATCACCACCCCCTCTGTGAAGAATTTCTTCCTGATATCTAATCTAAACCTCCCTGATTTCAATTTGTACCCATTACCCCTTGTCCTATCACTACAGGTTCTTGTAAAAAGTCCTCTCCCAGCACCCTTGTAGGCCCCCTTCAGATACTGGAAAGCTGCAATGAGGTCTCCTCGGAGCCTCCTCTTTTTTGTTTGCTAATGATATTAAATTAGGAGCAGCCATTGATTACCTTGAGGGCAGAAAGGTCTTAAAGAGACATCTTGAAAGATTAGAGAGCTGGGCAATCACCAATTGTATGAAATTTAAAAAGGAAAAATAGCAGATTCTGCACATGGGATGATGTAATCCTGGACAGATGGAGGGATGAGAGACTAGAGTGCAGCTCTGAAGAAGGGATCTGGGGGTTTTGGTTGATGGTAAGTTAAATGTAAGTCAACAGTATGTCCTGGTGGCCCAAAGGGACAACCACATCCTGGCATGCATTAAGTACATTATAGCTAAGTGGTCAATAGAAGTGATTGTCCCATTATACTTAGCATTGGTGTGAGCTCACCTCAGGTACTGTGTCCAGTCTGGGGCTCTGCAATAGAAGGAGGATATAGAAGTATGAGAGTATGTCCAAATAAGGGCAGGAAAGATGGTGAAAAGACTATAGGTCATAACTTCTGGAGAGTATCTGAGGATGCTACATTTGTTCAGCTTAGAGGAGACTGACCTCATTGGAGTCTGCAACCTACTTAGGAGGGGAAGCACAGAGGAAGGTGCTGATTTCTTCTCTCTGGTGATAGGATGCAATCACTTAAGGCTGTGTCATGAAAGGTTTGGATCAGATACTAGGAAAAAGTTCTTCACTAAGAGAGTGGTCAAACACTGGAACAAGTTTGACAGGGATGTGGTAATGGCCAGAAGCTTTTCGGTGTTCAAGGAGTTTTTGGACACTGCTTTTAGATATATGATTTATCTTTTAGGTTTCCTTGTGTGGAGTCAGGTGTTGGACTCCATGATCCTCATGGGTCCCTTCCAGCTCAGGGTATCCAAGGATTTTACAGTTCTTTGATTCTGTTCTGTTTTCAAACTGCTACTTCACAGTTTGCCTGTGGAATATTTTGATTCATCTCAGACTCTCACCTTCAGTGTTTTCTGATGTGATAAATCTTATATATTCTGACGAGTAAATTAGCTAAAGCAACAGTACTGCTCAGATTCTTAGCTTATTCTATCTCCAGTGGTTTTCAAATAATATTCCCTCTGTTATGTAACACTAAATGCAAACCTGAGACTTACTTAGAAGTGCTGATATTAAAGGTCTACGTTTTGCAGAGCGAAGACAGAGTGTTGGTCCCTGGCAATGCATTTCACTCATTCATTGTCACATGCAAATGGGAAACAGCCTCCATTTTTACATTTCCATCCTCTCACTTGACTTCAGAGAGCAGGCTTACCCTGAAGGCCAGGTGCAAATCCAAAATCCCACAGGCTCTTCTGATATATCCCTTCAAGCACACATATCTAAACAAGGCACTGCAGGGCAGCCAAATCTGAAGCTGAACCCCACAAGCTCCTTCCTTCCTCCTGAACAATGGCTTTCTACAGGCAAAGCAGAGCTTCTCCTGCATGGCAATGTTTGACTGAAGTCTGGAGTCTGTTCCTGAGTTAGATAAGGAAAAGCAGACTTTCACTTTGGGCAGTTCTGTTTCTCATCTTTCCGAAGGCCTCTTCAGTGATGCGCATACCTGGAGGGAGCTTACCTCACTTTGACTCTCTGGTTCCCAGGGACAAATTGGATGTCTTTTAAAGCAGAAAAGATAAAAATAACCTGATGTTCACTACTGAGTGATAGGATGTGCGTGTTTCTTCAATGGTGGATAAGTAAAACAAGCATTTCAGGAAGTATTCTGCAGCTCTGTCATCAGGATTTACCCAGGGTTGTAAAATCAAGGTCTGGGCTCCTGACTTGGGTTGTATCACAGGTTTAACATTCCTTAAATTCTGCTCTTTCTCATCCCTCTCTACAATGTCACCTTTCCAACAGTAGGATCAGCAGTGTCACTTGCTTAGCATAATCCATAGGCTTTATCAGGAAAATGAATTTTGTAAAGTGCAGTTTTTTTCAAATTGAGGTTCAAGCAGAATTCAGATATCTCATATCTTGGGCATCTTGTTAAAGATGCTGAAAACCTCTGAAAACATTCTGCCTGCTCCTGCAGAAGTGGTGCTGGCTATACCCCTATGACTATATATGCTTACATATATTTAAATGGTTCATTATTAAATCAGGTATCAGCATACGGGGCTTAAACAGTGTTCCTACCTTCTATAGGACACTAATATCTGCTTGCATTGCAAACAGGTTGACAAAATACTTTTTAAGAAGTACTGCACCATGAAAAGTCTGCTAACACTAAAAAGATACTGTCTTATGCATAGCACATACATTTAAGTCCTTTATGCTTGTCAAAGCGTCTGGTATTTTCAAGAACAAAGGAACTCCAAAAATAAAACTCAGCATTTAGAGTATTGTATGATCACTTCAGAAAAAATTATGATGTTTTAGATTTGATTTTATCCTTTAGCTGGATCTCACTTCCTTCATCTCAATCACTGTAACATATATCTTGAATGCTCATAGTCTCCTTCATGCAAAATAATCCAGGATAACCTGAACCAGGCTGTTATAAACAAGAATCTCCATTTGTTCAGGCTGAAGGTTCAAAAAATGAAGACTGAATTTTCCAGTTATTTGTACAAAACCATATAAAATTACTGAGAAAAACTGGTTTTCATCCTTCAGGCTAAATTTATGTCACCTTAAATATACACTAGGGCAATAATAGATAACAGAAATAGCTTCAAAATATGAAGAATTCAAAAAGGTTTGAAATATATTTCAATAAAACAAAACCTGCTGAAGTGTCTCCACTATCTAATACCTTACAATCATATGCTACTTCATGTTTTAAGACAGCAATAGGGAAATTATATTCTTTGTATTATTTTAAATAGAAGATTTTAAATCATTCTACATCACTCCCTCAGTTAAATTCTATATCAACGTCCACATTGATGCGTACTGAATATGCACCTTACAGTTTTACAATTACTAGCAGAATTCAGTTACATTATCAGATCCAAAATAAAACATTCAGAAAGGCAGTTCCTATACTTTTATTGCATTATATGAGTAAACCAGAGGAGTGTGAATATGCTTAAAATGTAATTGAGTGTACACAATTTGAATGCTTTTAAATACAGTGAGAGTTAAAAGAAAATTCACAGTAAGCCATAACAATCTCTCAGAAATGATATCTCATAATTTATGCAACATATAGTACTTTTTGAAATGCTGTCATCAGAGGCTTAAAGATCACACTGTGAAAGAATGATGTAAACATTTCATACATGGAAACTATGATCAACTTGT
The DNA here is from genome assembly GCF_000690775.1 of Eurypyga helias. Taxonomy (NCBI): domain Eukaryota; kingdom Metazoa; phylum Chordata; class Aves; order Eurypygiformes; family Eurypygidae; genus Eurypyga; species Eurypyga helias. Next base: position 7,821 of record NW_010256061.1, read on the forward strand.
GTCTTGCATCAGAAAGATTGGTATTTCATAGTTTGAATACAAATACTAGCATGTTACATGTTTTTATTAAAGCCTTCCATTAAGTGATAGATAAGTAAAACTACTTATGATTTTTTCTAGAAGGTTTTCCTCTAAGCTACCTCTTCAAAGTCCAACATGAACTAGGCAGTGTTAAAATGCAGTGGATATTAATCCAACATAGAAAATCATGGAATCTGAAAGTCTGATTGGGGTTTGAGAAATGCTCAGCTTTTTAAATTTTATGCCCCAAAACTAGTAAGGCTCTTCTTCTTTCACAAGCCTGGTATGTATGTGTTTCTAAGAACACCTCATTCCTGTCTCAGGATGGTGATGCCAGGACTCAGGCTGGGGTCTTGTTAGTGAACTCATCATTTCTCTGCTGCCCTAACCCCCATAGCAATTAACTCTGTCTTTTGTAAGACATGCTGGAGCAACTCTTGAGAGGGTTTTTTCCCTCCTTCTCACAGATGAGCCTGTCCTGCAAAGGTGTCTGAAATTTCCACTGAGGAAATCCCAGAAGAAAATAGGAGTGAAAGTGCTGTGCAGAGTGTGTCCATTGGAAGTGATCAGCCGGGATGTGCTGCACCCATCCATATAAAAATGCAGTGCATGGGCGAATGTAGCCTCCACAATAAGGCAAGTCTAGCACATTCTTGATGTGCTGGCCTCGCGGAGACTGTGCAGAGAAAGCCTGTCCCTTCCGTGACACCCATCCAACTTGCTCTGAAGACAATGTTGTAGTTATGCACCCAGAGTAAACCACGTAACACTAACTTAGTATGTTACAGGGAATGCAATTCCACAGGCCACCTTTGTATGTCTGCTGGCTGTTTGCCCAGGCTTTCTGAAGTCATAGAAGCCAGTTTGAGCTATTGCTTTCACTAAGCTAAAATCCAAAAATTCTGGAAAATTTCCTCTTTTTTTGATGAGAAACAATTTCCACTGCTTCCTAAAAACCAGTTTCTTACTACAAGCTTAGTACATGTAGGATATTTTTATTGTTAAAATAATGTCTCATCAATCTCTGTAAGCAGCTTTTCATCTATTTCTGCTTTCCGTGATCTTACTCTAATGAAAATAAATGGGGTATAACATTTGCCTTTTCTTTGTCTTGCTCTGCATCTTGCCCGAAGCAAAACCTGAGGTCCTAAATTTATCCAACTCAAAATGAACTTCCACTCTTGTAACACTTGAATGTGCCTAAACTGAGCACTGTTTTACATACAAAGCACATGCACACACAAAGCTTTTGTGCTGAAGTAGACACTGCTTGGTGAAATAAGTTACAGATCACTACTCTTTTTAGTGAAGAAAGGTTAAAGAATATTTGGGACTGATACACACTTGCCTGAATAATGTATGTATTTTCAACGAATAAGGTGTGGAAGCTTGCCCATGATAAGTTCCTTCCATACCTATAATACAATTCTGTGCCTTCAGACCTCAAAACTGAGTTTGAATTTTCTTTCTTTAAGTGATTCTTTCTTAAGAGACAATACTGTTTCAGGTGCCACTTTGCCAAAATAGCTGTGGTCGTTGTAAAGAACTACAATAGAACTCCAAGTGTTTATTAGCAACTGAAAGACATTTTGTGGTAACTACATATAGTGCTCAAATGGTATTTTGGAGGTCCCCTTCCTTCCTATCAACAACCTGGGGTGTATAAGCAGTGCATAATAAACTTAAAACAGATGTCAAATAATCCTGAGTAGTTTTATGGCATCAGTTATACTTCTGTAACCAGTTCTGGGTCCTCTGCTTCAAGAAAAAAGATGTGAAACTACTGATGGATGGATGGATGGATAGATGGATGGATGGGTGGATACATACATACATATATACATACACACATACATACATATACATACATACATGCCTATATATTTACACACATGCTCATGCACATATATGTCATATATATATTTTATGTGTATATTCACCCATAATGAAAGTTCAAAGAACAGGGGAGAGAAAGAACAGAAAAAGGCTACTATTTTTCCCATCCACATAATCAAGAATAATGTTAGGGAGATATAAAACGTTTCTTACAGTAAAAATAACACAGCACTGGAAGACACTGCATGTTAGAGGATCTCCAGCATTATATATCCTCTACATTGACTGGATGAAAATCTCCAAGGAATGAAAAGCATCTCACTGATCGTCCTAGAGCTGGAGAATGAACAAGTACCTTATCTTTAAAATTTTTTTATGAAAAAAACTCTTAAAGATGTGGAAGTCTCTGAAATTATTTTTAATTATTTCAATTATTCTGGCATAGATCTTAAGAAATCATGTATTTTGCTTAACCATTCACTTAGCCAAAGAAAGCAATGTGGTCTTATTCTCTGGTGTCCATCAAATGGGCCAGGGTAAATTGCATTAATATAATAAATATAATAAAAATCAGCTGCTATTTTCCTTTCAGGCATATCTCTGCATTAGAAAAAGTGCTATAACACCAAGCTTGCGCAGAATGCTTTTGCTTTACCATTAGTACAATCACACAGATTATGTTACACTTAGCACAACGTATTTTTTGCTTCATCAGTGAAATCAACAAGCCCTTGCTTAAACTAGAAAAGAAGAAATAGAGTATCTGTAACATATGGTGAGTTTATAATTTCCAAAAAAGTTTGACTTATTGCCATGTGCTGTACTACCAAAGATCCAAACGAAGTCCTAGAGTCTAAAGGGGTTGTTTTGTTTTTGTTTTGTGATATAAATGTTTCTACTGAGTTTTTGTGATATTTTGTTCACTGAGATGTTCCAGAATCTCTCTGTTTATTGCCTTCTTTTAAGTGATCTTTAAAAAATGTATGCATATTTTATCGTATGACCCCACTAAATATAACTAGGCCTCCAACTGGTTTGGGGATTTTTTTATTTGTTTGTTCATTTGTTTTCCTTATGAGCACTGGAAATTGGTAACTACAGGGTTTAATTCTCTGCACTGGTAGGAGAAATCCATCTGGCTAGTTTTCTACCAAGTAGAATGTATGTATTTACCAGTTTGCTATTTTGGGGACTGGGTTAAATACAAGGAAGACATCAAAACTAGTGGAGATAAACACACACTCCACCTACAAAGTGTTCCTATGAATCTTTTCTGGTGTTGTTGTTATTTGGCTAACCTGTTTTGCTGCATCCTTTTCTGATTTCATGACAGCAGTTTTGAATTAATTCTGAAAATTAGTTGCATTTTTAGAACAATAGTATCTCATGGCTGATTTTGCTTCCAATCATGCTGAATAAGTCTGAAGGCAGAATGTCCTAAAAATACTGATTTTATTTGTTTTGCTTAAAAAAGAGGTGATACGGCTAATTACTATCCCTTTTTACTAACCACATACCTAAGTTTTCATAAAGTCTTACAGAGAATAATTTTTCTTTCTCAATAACTTTTTCTGAATTATTTTTCTTTACTTAAGAGACAAATCTTCAACTGGCTTCTATCAAATGAAAATATAGTGCATCTTTCACTTCAGTAGTTCTTACACCAGACCTTCTTTTGTTTCTCACAATAAAACATTTTATTGAAATCCCATCTAGCAATATTGCAGTATGTCTGGGAACCCTTGCTATTCAGAGAAGTATCCCCCATTTTTTGAGACACCACAAAGGAATGCAATATCTCTTCTGAGACTTTGGGAAAGAATGGCCTGTCTGTCACCTCTAAGGATTTTCACACCTGATGATAGCAATGTGGTACTAGGGCTATGGCTTAGGAGAGTGTATAGAAGAGTGTATGAGTAGACAAAGTTTTTTAAAGTGTAATTCACTTAGACTTACAGTGTAAGTATCACATAGACAACATGTTGGTTTATTGCTGCTGTGTTGCTCCTTCACTATGCCAGCTTTTACTACCAAAGGCTACAAAACTTCTGTTGAAAAAGTTTTAGCATTGCCCCATCCTGATGCTCTCTTACAGTTATTTGCAGTTAGGATTTCAGCAGAGAGAGTTTTAACAAAGTATGCCTTTAGGATGCTCCTGAAAAGCATTTTGGGCAACCATGTTTCCTCCTCCTGCACTCCAGTTCTTCCTACAAGATCAGCTGGGTTCTTTTTATTAAATCCTTGATGGACATCCTTTTAGTGTGCTCTAAACCTTTGTCACTGCTGGGAGTGTCTTGTCACATCATTAACAGCAGTAAGAAAACTTCCCCTCTGACAGACTCGAAAATTTTTATGCATATTGCACTAAGAGAATGATCAACCAATCTGGTTGAGATTACAAAGATAATTATTATTTCTAGCACTTTCCTCACTGAAGGTGATCAGCAGAATCAGCCATTAAGGAAAACACCAACAGATGTTCCTGTCTTGCCTATAGTGTGTAATTCCCAGGCTGCTGCTACACTGGAATGTTACTGCAATGATGAGCAGTAACACAAACCTGTTACTTTCCTTCTCACCTTCATAATACCACTTCACTTAAAAATGCTGCAGTAACAGCATGCACTGCAAATGACAGCATCATAGAATCAATCATAGGATCTTTAAGTTGGAAATTACCTTTAAGATCATCAAGTCCAACCCTTAACCTAACACTGCTAATACCACCACTAAATCACGTCCTTCAGCACATGGTCCACACATTTCTTAAATACCTCAAGGGATGATGACTCAATCACTTGACTGGGCAACCTATTCCAATGCCTGATAACCCTTTCAGTGAAGAAATTTTTCCTAATATCCAGTCTATATCATCTTCCCCCTTGCTCCTGTAAGATTACTACATAAACACATAGGAGCTGAACGTAGGCATGACACAACACAATGAAACCTGGTGTTTGCTACTGAACCAGCCATCTCTCAAACATAGCTCATCAACCCTGTTTAGTCCAGTAATATTTACTGACCCAGAAAAACTCTTAATCATATAACATGTAAAAGCAGGAACCCTATCTAATTGGACTGACATTTGAGTACACAACAATATACCTACCTTTGTTCCTGGAGTTCTGACTTCTGACTTTTGCACAATACCTGCTCCTTCTGCGAAACCTGTTAGCAATCATAGTGCACTGAATTTTATTCACATCAGTTCAACCATCAGTTTAAACTCAGTGATACTAAGCAGTCCCTGAGTTTATCCAAGAAACCAAACATGAATACATCCCTAACCCTAACTCAGTAAGAGAAGTTGGATGAGACTATAAATCCAGTTCACTGACTACTGCTAGACTAAACACATACTTTAACCCCAACCTCAACAACAGCTCTAATGATACCTGACAGATCCTGACTATAATTGCACAAGACTGGTCAAGTTCAACTCTAATCTGAGTCCATCTGACCTTTTCTGACTGTGAGTATTGCTAGTTTATTGTCCCCTGTTAACCTGAATCTTAAGCTTCCTAGCAGCTCTAGCATTAGTTGGCTGGGTATCTCAGCGCTGTTCCATCCCACCAAAATTAATAAAATCTTGCCATGACCATATCCAATATACTTATTTTTGACTCTGCTTCTGTACTGATCTTACCTACATGATACCAGACCTGACTGAGCTCTATGGCCTTTGTTAAATCCAGTAATAAACCTACTTATTGATAACTATTGGACCAAACAAAATCCTATTCCCAGCACTAGTTTTAGAGCTAATGTAGAATACCTTCTATATCTTTAAGTCGAATTTAGGCATCCCATTTCTCTCCAGACAGTCCCTTACTGCCATCTTGATGAAAAAAAGAATACCTGTTTCTCCTCCTTCTCTGCCCATAGCCTTGTGTGATGCCGCTACCAGCAGGAAAAGGAGTGATGAGGTGAGGAGGGAAATACAGTCAAATCTGGAATGAAAAAAAAAAAAAAAATTACCTCTCTGTAAACTATTATCTTCGGTCCAGCCCTCTGTCTGTCCTACAACACTGAATAGATTACCAGCACTCCCTCAGTAAAATTCTTCAGGAGTCCAACTCACAGTCTCCTGTAGAACCTTAACAGCTAATATTCAGTGTCCATGCCCATTGTAAGCGTGTTGGAACTAGGTTATCTTTAAGGTCCCTTTCAACCTAAACCATTCTATGTTTCTGTGATTCTATGATTCTTAATACCTTTGGTAATGAAGCCAATAGCATTCTTACTGTTGTTTCATATGAACTGTTTTATTGAGCTTTAAATGCAAAGCCAGGTCTAACCCTATGACCACAACTACTGTTGGCTGGCAGATACAATCTATAATGCAGACTTGAGAGAAAACCTGTGCCCTTCTGGAAACACATTTGAAAGCCAAGAAGAAGGACATAAAGTTTTGCTGGTGAAGAGAGACACCTTTTTTAGACAACTGAAATGAGTTGAGACTCTCAGTAACAATCACATCTACTACAAAAAAGGTGAACTCTGACTTTACGCAATGCAGAACAGCAGCAGGAAATAATATTCCCTGCCTCAACCATGAAAATATTATCAGCTATTGTGCTATGCTTTCTTTTGGACTCTGGTTTAAACTGTCATTTTTACAGACAATCTAGAGGGTCAACTAAACCTCAGCCATAACCCCAAGATTAAATCAAGTTCATTGATATTATGTGGAACATCACTGCTTATTTTCACAATGAGAAATCAAATGGTTCCTGTTCTAAATTTATTTTGTGGCATGAATTTCAATTGTGTTGATACTGCCACACTATAGAATACACATCCCCAAAATCTAGTACGAGGCAAAGGCTTGATTAGATCAATACACACAGAGCTGTGACAGTATTAATTTTTTCACTGAGAAACCTAACAATGAATGACACACTTACTGTCACTCCAGAGTTTCTTGTTTACCAGTCCTTAACCTAGGCTTACACAAAGTTCAATCATATGAATTACATGCCAAGACAGAAACTTAATCACTACCATCTTAAACCTAATTTGAAATATGCTTTCAAATGCTGTATTTGACTCTCTCAGTAGTTTCTTATTTATCAGAACGTAACAAAAGCCTCAGACTATGCTCACTGACACCCTGTGAAACACTTAGAACCACTGGGTCATACAGGCTGTAGTAGATCATGGGAGGTCTCTATCCAGCCTCCCAGCCAAATTGGGGTCCACAGTGCATTCAGGCCATGTTAGTCAGAGCTTTATCCAGTCAGGTCTGGAAACATCCAAGGCCAGAAATACTATCTCTCTGAGCTGAGCTGCCCATTACACTGCTCAATTATTCTCATCATGATTGTTTTTTCATTATCTCCATCCTAAGACTCTTGTGTTTTACTTTCTGTACGCTGCCTCTTGCCCTCCTGCCATGCATCACTGTGAAGACCATATTTGTGCCTCTTTGGCTCCCTCCCATGAGTGACAGGGTTGTTATTAGGTGCCATTGGAGCCATCACTTCTCCTAGATGGACTATCCCTAGTCCCCCAGCATCCACCCATAGGGCATGAGTTCCAGTTCGCTCTGTTTTTGTAGCCTTCACTTGATTGCACATCATATTCAAGATGTATTATAACCCAAGTGCCAACTGAAGGGGAATAATCACTATTTTAATCTACTGAATGTGTTCCTCTTGAGGCAGCCCAGGATGCTGTTTACCTTCATTAGTCCCAGTGTTCACTGCAGGCTCAGTTTAGCTGACTTTCTCATCAGGATGTGTTGATGTGGCACTTAGGGACATCGTTTAGTGGTGGACTTGGCAGCGTAAGGTTTACAGTTGGACTCACTGGTCTTAAAGGTCTTTTCCAATTGAAATGAAGATGGTGTGACACGGTTGACACATTGGAAGGAAGGGATGCCATCCAGAG
>NW_010256062.1:0-32863 GCF_000690775.1 Eurypyga helias
CCACAAAGCAGTTTTATTCAGGTTCATGCACAACTAGGCTTTACTAAGTCTTGCAACAAATCAAATCTACATTTTGAATTTTCAGAGAGAGTCAAAGAGAATCAAATATCATGTGTAGCTTCCAAAGGCAGCATTTAATAAACTGCAGTTCCTATGCTTATGCCTATGTTAAAGATGTATGATACTCACAGGAATTTTGAATCAATACGGTCAGAAAGAGAATAAAACAAAATTTCCAAGTGAAAGTCAAGTATATCCATGCAAAGATTTAATCTTGCCCACATCCTTGTTCCTACTGGCTATTATTATAAAATACTCCAAGGGTGTTGACCTGGGTTGATAAATGTAATTTTATGCACTCTGATGTTCACACCCTGAGCTCTCAACCTTTCACAGGAATCAGGGAGGTTCACCCAAGGGTGTTCTAAATCTTCCAAAACTTACCTAAAGAGTGAAGAACTGTAATAAATCAAAAGTGATAGATATATTAAGCAAATAAACATACTAAAATGGAATTAATCTCACAAGAAAAATGGTAATCTAGGTTTAACTGTAAGGCAAATTTTATCTGCCCTTGTTCCCAATAATCTACGTCAGCTCATTCAGAAATAAGTCACACTTTGGTTTTAAGTACTTGGACAATAGACAATTTTAGGAAACAATTTCTCAATCCTCTCTCAAATAAACCTCTTTCAGTAGTGATGACATCAAACAGAACATTGTGACTCTGTGATTCATATAAAAAACTGCTGTTTTGTCATGTGACTAGATGCTAATAAAGTATAAGGGAAAACTTAAAAGGCATGCAGTATGTATTTACAGATGAATTCATCAGACCCCAAACTCCCTGGGGGTAGGGCATTTGCTTTCATTTGACAATAGATATATATTTATTGTGACCTAAACACTTTAACACATAATTAATAGAGTGAAATAGGATGAATGACACTGAGGCTGACTAATATTTGCAAGGAGTGAAAGATTTTAGGTAGCATATGACTGTGGGTTACAATTTGGGTAGCACTGAGCTTCCAGGCTTCCGCAAGGAAATTTTCTCAGAGCAAGAGTGTTCTAGCTTTTTTCCCCTTCACACTTTTATGTTCTAAAACAACACTGTAAAGAATAGTCATCATTTTCCATTTCACCTTCAACAATTGTCCGTCTTCCATGAATTTTCCTAACCTGCAGGAGTTATCGGATCATCAATTTCAGCCTATTTTCAGTACCTTTAAATTGCATGACTGAGAATCAGGAATCGAGTTCCAGAAGATCAGTAGTATAATAGTTAACAATTTGATGACTACATTGGCTCAGAGGATAAAAATGATCTGTTAGAAACATTTAAACTACTCTGTCGCTATAGAGGTAGAATGAACATTATTTTTCAAAAAGGTAAATATATTGCTAACATTGAGATTTGAATGCTCAAATATTAAAATCCCTCATTTTTTCAGTAAACAATCAGATCAGAGTGCAATGATTATTAAAGGTAATTCAGTCATGATTATTAAAAAATATATAAGGTAATTAGAAAAGACATTAAACGTAAAGATGAACTTATCTTCAAAAGCATAATATTTTTCCTATGCATTTAAATACTGCCTTTATTTCTATTAATGAGGTGCATAATAATGACTCTGGCCATTTGAAAAGCTAAATGTCTGTAATTGAACAATTATTAGTGTCATACTGCCTAAGGGCACTATTTGTCAAGAGATTTATATGATGGGCAATTATATCCACTCAGCCTTGAAGGATGGCTAATATTATCTTCTGATGGAAACAAATTAACCTTTATGCTTAACTTTTTACAAAATTTTAGAAGTTTAGCTTTTCTATTTTATTATTTAGACCTCCCGTACAAGGGCCTTTAAGATACCTTTTTTCCCCTGACTGTAAAGTATTATCAATTTCACTAGGGTACAGTATGGAAAAATTGCCAGCATCAATTCATTATGTTAATTACCCCACCCAAAATTGAAAACAGGGATGTTTAGATTAGATATCAGGAAGAAATTCTTCCCAGAGAGGGTGGTGAAGCACTGGAACAGGTTGCCCAGAGAAGCTGTGGATGCCCCATCTCTGGAATTGTTCAAGGCCAGGCTGGATGAGGCTTTGAGCAACCTGGTCTAGTGGAAGGTGTCCCTGCCCATGGCAGGGGGGTTGGAACTGGGTGATCTTAAAGGTCCCTTCCAACCCAAACCATTCTGTGATTCTATGATTTATTATGTTTTGTTTAACTTTCATAATGTATACAATTGTATACGTAATCCCTATTGAAAGAGAAAAGCTTAATGAAAACACAAAAGTTCTTCAAACCTTTGCACATATTTAATTACAAACTAATTTATTTTTTATTTCTTAAATGAATCTTTAACGGAATGTCATGCTAAAAAATAAAAGCAGACATCCAAGTCCTTGACCTTTCTTTCCCAAGTGCTTTTCAAGTCCTCAAGAAGTGTAAAGATAAGCCCCACCCCCCTCCTCCATATGTAGCTTTATCTCCCATAACATTAAAAAAAACCCAACTTGTAATCACCTCAAATAAGAAAGACAGTGGGTGGGCTCTCACAGCATTACACATTTTGTGAGGCCCAAAACCTAAAGCAGGTTAAAAAGAGCTTTAAAAATAGAAATATAATTATTTATAAAGACAAAGGATTTTTATTTTGCATTTTCTGTTGATTTTTCAACTGAGACTAAACTCACGGAACCTGATTGGACTGAGCAGGCCAAAGGAGAAGGAGAAACACTTAAGGAGCTTCAAACCCTGTCAGGACACTGATCAGGAACCTCAAGGATACTACAAAGTAACAAAGGCATATATAGGTATATGTTTTTCCTCTGCCTACCTAAAGTGAAAAGTGATTAGTTCTGGAACCATTCATTAAGCCTCCACATTGTGTGCTTTAGCTCCTGCTGGTCCCTGGAGAGCTGAATTGCAAACTGTCAATCTTGCAATAGATTTTCAGATCAGAGAGGCACGTATGTCTCCTTAAAACATTTCCAACACAGATAATCAGCTTAGAAATTAGACGGAAGGCCAAAACCCACAAATAGAGTCTGTCACAATGAGAGCAGACATCTACAGCATCACAAACATTGTGATTTTTATTTCTCTACAGTAAAACACTCCACATGATCAGCCTAGCCATCTTTTTGAGGCAGATAGAGTAGTATACTAGCAGTGCACTGGCTAGTACTAACATTATTTATTGCAATCATGAGCTAGATATTATTAGGAAACTAAATTAATAGTTACAACAAGACTATTATGATTGTCCTTACTGACAAGAAGATAGGAAAATCAGTAGCCACATATTAAGAAGCAGGACTGAAGTCCCGCTTCATACATAAAAAGAAGTATTTTCCATGAAGAATCTGGGATCTGCCACTCATTATCTTTGGCCACCGACAAGAACTAAAAAACAAGACTGTAAGTTCTGGTTCTGAAAGATTTACTTTACATGCTTCACTGACACATTGCTATTATCAAAGTCTGAATTGCTCTTCACTGTTATTATTTGTGTTAAATAAAACGCAGTGGTAAACACTTCATTCTCTTCACAAATTCTGTTTCTGTCAGCTCAACCATTATTGTTTTCTTCTTGCCACTTTCAGCAAATAGCCTACTAAAAAGCTATCTGCAACTTCATTAAAATACACATTAGTAATGTCATGTTTATATGGTAAATCCTTGGCAAAAAAAGTAGCCTCTAGCTTTTGAAGCAATCGCAATTAAGTCTGTCAATATGTACTAGTCGCTGAAACACATGAAGAAAACAAAGACTAAGTGAAGCAGTTTGACTTGCTTCAACCACCTCCACATAAAAGTGGCATTTCACAGAACACTTGATCTAGAAAACTACCCATGGATCAATTACAAGAAAGCGTCAGTTGTGCAACTGAATGTATAACTGAAGATGCTAGATAATATAAAGCTAATTTTCTTTAAACAAAATGGGTAAAACCTTATCTCAATTTGGATACATGGGATATTTACTACCATTTTCAATAAAACCATCATTTCATGGTGGTACAGAAGTAATCCTAATTTAACTACAGCATAAGCAGTGGCTGCTCTAAAAATATCTACCCAGACAAAAAGGGTCCCAAATTCCCAGGCTAATCTTTTCAAAGGTCTGTTGGGGTTGCAGGTTCCTCTACTGCCACCCCTCAATTTCATGACTGCTTTCTCCAGTCTCTCTCTCTCCAGTCCAGTAGAAAGCTCAGCCTTTTCCCCTTCATGTCCAATCATCACCACAGTTCTTATATGACAATCTGTAGCTGAATCACTATAAGGGGCTGTGAAAGCTCCTGTTGAATAAACTTTCCATTTCATTTGGATGACATCTTCAGGCATACTCTATTTTACAGAACCATCTTTGTATTTTTTTCCCTGCTCCCCAAAAAGTGAATTTTACACTTATTTAATCACTTTTCATATTTGGCCATGAAAAAATCTCCATTGTTCTTTCCTTTCAAATATTTTAAACAACACATAGGTTTAAAGAAACAAGTATGGAATTACCCAAAACCCCACACTAATTTACACCTCTCTCAGCTTCTTCTAGTTACCAGTAACAAATATGAAATTTAATTGAAAACCCTTTCTTGTTGTTTCCAGTACACTTGACAGCACACTGCTTAACATACATGTGTACTTCCCTTCGCATGGAACAGGAACCTTGGGGAGATGAGACAGAACAAAGGTTCAAGAGGATTTCTTTCAGCGTGGGAAGTGGCAGGTGGGGAATTCAGAAGCTGAGAGGCTATGCCACAGCACTAGGAAAGGTACAGACAAGCTGGTGCTCAGACAGCTGGTGTGGAACAGATTCAAGAAACTGATTCAAGTGCTGGACTTCTAAACATGTTTGATTTAGACAGGTATTAGAGCCCTGAATATCAGGCATCTTTTTCGTTTAGCTCAAAAGTACCTCTGAAATATTACTGAATGGGAAATTTCTCTAACATAAATATACATTATACACACCCAGAAGTATACAAATTCATCAACGTATCAGTATAAACATCATCAACAGAAACAGGCCAATCAGTGCTACTCTCTTAGGAACTGTGCATCTCACATCAGTTCTGCTATTTGCAAGTTTGGCTTTTTCTCCTTTCACCCTGCAAGACTAGATGAGACGATCTATCAAGGTTTGATTCCCTCAGTGTTATATTGAATGAGGTTAGGAATGAAAAAATCCTCAGAATATACTTCCCAACCACCTACAGCATGGGGTCACATAAGAGGGGCAGGTGTACAAAGGCACACATGATGGGAAATGACCACAAAGACAGGAAGAGATGAGATGGTAGTTAAGGGACTATTCTTTTAAAGGTCCCAGTAGATAGCACTGCCTGTAGCACAGATGAGGTTTACCAGCCACATCAGAAGCAGAGGTTACTGTGTAAGGGGGACGGTGCACAACTGCACTGTAAACTCTTGAAACGTGAGCACGGTGGCAAGGTAACACGAGCAGAGTCAGTTGTGCAGCAGTCCTGCTCAATGCATGTATTGACAGGTCTGTGAAAAAGTAGTTTTTCTTCATCCTCTGTCTTAGTGAATGCCAACACCTAGCTTTATGTTTTTGAACCACTTAAAACAGCAAAAGCTCTTAAAAATATAGTTATTATGCAATTTAGATTGAATAAAGTGTTACAGCACTGGCAGGAAGTCATTAAGATAGAACATTTTAGAAGCAGATCCAGTGTTTCAATTTTTTATAAAAAGTGTTTGAAACCTGGCATTTACTATTAAACGTTTGTTATTTTTCAATTCCCATACTGATCCAGAAGAAAACAAACACCAAAGTATCCACTATCATCTAGGATGGAATTCCCAACAGTTAATTGGCTCTTTTGTAAATACACGTGTATAGTAACAACTGTAGTGGGAAGAAATCTAGATGGCCTACTAACATTTTACATGATTTAATATTTGTATTTCACTGTTACTTCATATATCTACCAACACAGGACGGAGACGAGACCTATCACTCATTCACCAATTACATCTTTACGCACCACCATCCTTTTATTGGGACACACACACACAAAAAAATTTAAGTCAATTCTCAGTTCTTGAGGAAACTAATAACTGTAGCAACCTAAATAAAAAACATACTGTTATGCAACCTGTTTGAAGTTAATGCAAGACCAGAAGGAGACCACTGCACCCAACCTCACTAAATAGCCACATTAACAGGATGTTTCCAATAAAGATAAACAGAACTGTGAGCATTTAAACAGTGCTAAAAATAAGATGCAGAATTTTATATCCAGTGAAATGATTTGTGATTCCATTAGCACTTGTTTCAAATATTCTGAGACTCAAACCCTGTGTACACTGTAATTTCCATCAAGGCTATCTGTGATGCACACCTGTGGCAATTGCAGGTCCCAGTTCTTCTCATACAGCCAGATGCAAAATGATAATGACACTCCAGGTGCCTTCTGTAACGGACATACAGAAGTTCTGAGAAACAGTGAATGCAATGAAATGTGAGAAAACTTAGGGAAGTCACAATCTCTTCACAGTAGCAAACAACATGAGTTTGGATTTCCTGATTTATGAATGTTCCAGAATTAGAAAAAAATACAGAAAATTCTGCCTTAGGAAACAAACACAAAGAAGCTCAAAATACAAGTTTTGTCTCACTGTTCTCTTCCACAAACCCTTGTAGCACATTAGATGACACTTCAGACCCAGTGAATACAAAGACATAACTTCTACTGACTTCTGCAAAGTCACAATTTCATTTCAGGGCCACTCACCACGGTCCCTGTCTCGTTCTCCTGAGCTACTACTAGTGCACATGACTGTTCAGACCCACAAAGGATGTAAAATGAATGTTTCAGAGAGGAAAGATATGGAATAAGACATTATTTACATCACAAAATGTAATGTCATTCAGTTATGTTTAAAATACTTAATAAACATTCAAGCACCATTTGATGATATAATGCGCCATATTTGCAAATATGGGATAGGGTTTTATGGGATTAGAAAAAGCAAATAGCCCAGTTGACTCTAAAAGGATGGAATCATTGCTATACTAGGTTCACAGCTGTAATACTGTTCAATGCTCTTCGATAATATGAACAAGACAGCATACCATTTTGTAATGAAAAATGAGGTGAGCTCTGCGAAAGCGATGATTACAAAAATAACTTCTAAAATTTGCTGGTCTATGTCCTTTAATTATGCTTCGTCTTTGTACTCAGACATGGAAACAAATATATTCTCAAGGTAAGATTATGAAAAAATTAAGATATTAAGGTAAATAAGAAGAGAAAATTCATCTTCTATTAAATGCAGATGATTAAGCTTATCAGTGTAAGTCCTGAGATGTTACCAGAGAATAACTTCAAGAAGCAAGTAAACAAAGCACTAATCTCACATGTATGTCTACTGTCAGAGCATAGGCCAATACTATTAAAATAACTGTAAATTAATTATGACAATTCCTATAAATTTGCACACTGCAAAACATGGAGTTCAGGTCACAAAATAAATCTTACTAGAGCCTATTTTTCACTGACAAAATGCTGGACCAACATTTCATTGCAAAAAACTAATGGATATTTATAGATGGCAAAGCACAAACAAAGGTTTCCCTCTCCATCTTCTGTTAGGAATTCCACTTACCTGTAAGAGCCATTAAAGACACAACCCCCAAATTACTGAAATTGCCTAAGTAAATAAAGTCATCATAAATCAGAACAAAATTAAATATTCAAGCATACACTAAAATTATTACCCAAGACCAATCCCAACAAGCTGCCTCTGATTACTGTAGTACCACTTAGGAAAAAGTCAAGGTAAAATCAGAACCGCTGAGAATGACAAGCTCCTTTGCCTGCAGCCTGCAAAAGCTGGTATTGACCAAAGTGCTGCATTCTCCAAATGCAAGTTCAGAAGGAACTTAAAAAGGATCCTTAAAAACTGACTTCAGAATTTTTTTTTTTTTTTGAGAACTCTTGGTTACAGATGACCAAAAGTAAAATATAAACTACAACTTTAAAGTTTCATTTTCACTGGTAAGAAAAAGTAGAAAAGCTTGCAAGAGAAATCAAGTATTTCACTGTTTTATTAAATGCTCTCTTCAAAGACACTTTCACAGTAAAAGCAAATTCCAACCTGTTTTCATGCCTTGGAAAACCTCTATTAAACATTTTTCACTCTGCTGGAGGAGTAATGCAGATAACATATATCTTAAAGAATATCTGAACGGCCAGACGTTCACACCTGCTGAAGTACATACTATTGTCTATAGGAGCAAAATACACTTTCTTTCACATCTTGAAAATGTTTACATCTCCTCCTAATAATGAATTACTGCAACAAATGCTTCTTACAAAATAAAATACAATCTTAGTATTTCCTAGAAGGATGACAGGAAAATTATAGGCATCACAATATTTCAGACCAAGGAATGATTTGACCAGAGTGACATTTGAAACATGAAGACTGCCTCATCTCTCTGAGTTATAGGTCTACTTCTATTTTTGTGCTAAAGTTCTAAGCTATTAGTAGTCATAAAGCCTACCCTAACACAAAGGTATGAAATTACACCATGGAACTTTTCCAAAGTGCTAGTCTCACAATCCAATGAAAAAATGAAGAAGAAACATTTTATAATGCTAAGTACATAGACCCCAAACGTAGGAAGATAAACTATTCAAATGCATACATACATAAAGTAGTATCTATGTCAGTGTCCCTGTAACAATGAAAGCAAGAAATGAGAAGTATAAAAAGACCTCATTAGAATAATAAGCATGTTGAAAAAAAAAGAAAAATCAGGACTAAAATTGTAAAAAAAAAAAAGACACAAAAAACCCCACAAACAAAACCCACCACACTAAACAAAAAAACCCACAACAAACAAAATACTACCCCCATATCTCCCCACATGCTCAGAGAACCATCAGGCTTGCTATGCCTGTATGACTTCTCAGGGTAGCTCGGTGTGCCAGGTGCTGTACAAAGCCCAGCGAGACAACATCCCTGTTTGCCAAATTACCCTCATCACTCAAGGTACAAGGTGGGTTTCACTTGGTATGACAATGTTTCCTAAGTGAGAAGCCACAGAATGGCTGGTAAGCAGTTTCAGTGGGAATTACAGCAAGCCTTTTGAATTAATATTTGGATTATGCTTTAACCTAAATCCAACATTAATGCTTTACACCTTAAGGTTCAAAAAGAATTCAGTGGTAAGCTTTCAAGTATCCTTGAATAAACCCCACTTCTTCATCTCAAATTTATCAGTCTGCTTTGGGTTCTTCAAAAGATACTTCTTATCTTGTGTGATAATTTTGTCTGGCTTATAAAAATTTAATGTATTCTCATGCTTCTAGAAACATTTCTTATCCCTTTTGCCCAGTAAACAACTCAAAAGGGCAGAGCTAGAATGGGATCCAACATATTGTGTACTGACAAGCACACAATCGTAATCTTTTGGAAAATTTGGTATTTATTGAATAAAGAACCTGAATTATAATCCCTCCTTACAACTGGAAAAGATTAAGCAAGGTTTCTTCTGCATTATCTGAGGTGTATTTATAAGCCTCCAAAAGCATCTAAAATAGCACCTGAAAACCTTGTGGCTCAAAGAAGGATATTCACATTATGGTGACTGACAAAAGAAACTGAGGCTACAAAGCGAGGCTTCAGGCTTGAGGAGATAGACTGAAAGAGAAGAAAACTCAGATTAAGCCTGATACACTGGACATCATTAACGAGTGAGATATTTTTCCAACTTCTTCATAAAGAGATTCTTTTTCAAAAAAGGACAGAGTTGTGAGTTGAACTACAAACATTCTAGATCATGTACTATATAAACGACATCTTTTGTAATTCAGGATAGGCAGGGCTAAATCTGGAGGTTTTTTTCTGTTTAACACACTGATGTGACTGACCTTTAGATTAAATTTGCTGGAATAGAATTCCCATTAATATAAATGACACAAAAAAAAATTTACCTCTGAACTCCACATTTAGATTTCCTTGGGCTTTTGATTATTTCTGTGCTCCAATTATTTACTTAGCCTACTAATACAAAGATAGCCATACCACTATTATGACCAGGCTACCAATTTCAAAACTGATTGAATTTGAATTACTTCAAACATAACTGTACTCTGATACAGAGACCAAAAAAACCCCCACTCATTCACTTCTCATCATTAGTTCAAATAATTTCCTGCCTGTTTTATCTGCAAATTATTGTTTTCTAATCCTGAAGAAGGTTCCTTTCCTTGTTACTCCATGTGAAGTTTGTCATTTAATGGAAAACTAATTAGCTTTGGGGTTAATAAGGATATTAATAGGGTCTTTCTCCTCTACCCGGAAACCTGTATCCACAACTTAACACCTTTATACTTCCAAGTCTCTGCCAGATATAAAAAATTGGCCAGCCAGTCAAAGAACCAAATACATACAGTGTGATTGAAAAACACAATTTTTTTGGAAGCAGTGATAAAAATAAAATAAAAAAATAACCTTATTTTCTTTCACAGTAGGAATAAAAGTGTATCTCATCAACTGCATAAATAACATTGAAGACAAAACATGTTATTAAACGTTGTCTAGCAAAATATTCACATAATTCCTCTTGATAAATAAATATGCATGTGACCAGTGTGATGGAGGACAGCACAATACTGTTTCAGAAGGACGTCCTAACACTGCAACCAGTATTACCTTATACTGTTCATCCCACAGAAGTCAGCAGAGTGAGTGTATGGAAAGAAGGGATGCCAACAACCTACTCACAAGAACATGTAGAGAAATCACTACAGCTGAAAGAGCTGCTTGCAGACACGCTGGGAAAACATTTACATGGCCTGTCATTAACCAGAGGACAATGCTGGTAGAAGGACCAGCTGTGTATACGTGAAAGCCAAATCTGAGCACCCTGCCAGTAATGCTTGTGTGCCAGTTTCCCTAGTACCTGAGAAACTTCCAGCCCCTGTGGCATGTTCATGTGTATTTAGATGATACACAAAAATTGAAATCCAAAACTTTACATAAGTCAGGAGTCTGAATTTTGCAAACAACATGGCATCCAAAGTATATGCAAAAATGCACACAGGTAAACAATTTTATACTGAATTTCCCTAAGAACATCCATTGGTTCATTCTGTTTTACAGAAATTAAAAGTTAAGCCTCCTAAACCTTGAGGTATTTACTCCAGTCATTTTATTGAAAAGAAACATGAATTAAAGAACAGCTCAGCTCTGTTGCTCACCTTGACAGAAACTTTGGGTCAGGAAAAAAATTGGGTAGGGAAAAAAAAGAATACAGCTCATCCAACATCTAATCAGTAGGCCTCTAATTCCTTAAAAAACAATACAAGTACAGAATGATGCATACTTATTTCAATAATATCTTGTCTCTGCAGCAATATATTAACTTTAAAGTGGCATTTTAGAAATTATTTATACTGTCTTCTGAAAGAATAGGCTACACCTTATTACTTGCACACAAAAAGTTCTCTGCTTCATATTTTCTGTACCTGGCAATAATCCTAGGACACAGAATTGTTTAAAAAATCCCCAGAAGCTGAATAGCAATGTTTGAATTATCACTGTGTTCAGGTTTTGGTTAAGCAAATGAATTTCATAAAAGCCTTAAACCAATTGATTTTCCCTCCTTAGAAATCGGTCAAAAAGTGGCTTTTTATGGTGGACCTTAGGCACTGAATCATGATTACAGAATCAAGCAAGCATCAAAACGTTCACAGCACCACAAGCTATTTTCTTCTCTGCTTCTGATTCCTGGACAGTTATTACTTTTGACAAAGAATTACAGATAAATATTCCTCTAGGTTTTTGAAAGTAAGGAGACATTCATTATTAATAGAATTTTCTACCTTGGTAAGAATATTGTCTCAGAAAGTAGCATTCAGGGAGCTTGGGAGGAGATGAGAGACAGGCAGACTGCTGGACTTTACCTATGTTGTATCAGAGGCTGGAAAAATCAGCCAGTTGTTTGGTTTTTTTTTTTTAATTCATTATTTATTTCAACTTCTTTAACATTTTTAGTGACTGCTGAAGAGTTTCATATATTTTCATTATACAAACAATGCACAGAATTTGTTGGTTGAAAACCTTGCTGTGTTGTAAGCACATAACCCTGTACCTTCACAGTGGAATAGATAGGTATATGCACACTAATATACTTTTATTTTTGTAGCATGATTCAGATCAAAAATAATTAATCTTCAATTTTATTTCATCTTATTTTAATTTCTAATCTGCCTGGAAACAATAAGAACTTAAGGATATAGATATATGTTTTGAATATTTGGTAAAATAATTTTTTTTTTCCCCCCTTATTATTTTACCAAAGTTTCGTTGTAAAAAAACCCAACCAATGAGAGACTTCTCACTTGAGCTGACTGCTAGATGAACTAGCCCAAACACCTATTTCCCAAAATAACATAAAATTGAGTTGATTTACTTACACTGTGCAACAATGATTTTGATAGAGGAGGTATGAGCCAGAACTAAGTAATCTGAGAAAACATCAGGTTCTTTTACAAGAATAATTTGTAGCTTGATACATAATACCTCAAGATGTGATAGTAAATTTTATTCACAATAACTGTACCCATTGGATCATGTACGTGACTGATACTGAAAAATGGAACAAACTGCACTTAGGATGAATGTATTAGTCTCATTCTAAATAGGTTGATGGACCTGTTCTTTTAAAGTTAGTTAAGAACAGATGAAAAATCACACTCTAAAATCACAGTATTGTTTTCCGGCTGCTAATTGTAAACAGTTCTGGAAAACTATTTTACTTTAAGTGGGTGTTTTCAGGTATTAAAAAAAAAACCCGAACATTAAAATAACATGCCTTATATTCTGCACAGTCCTTAAAAGGTCTTGGCTTCTTTTTCTTTTTTTAACACAGAGAAATTTCTGGTTCATAACATAACAGGCACTTCCACATCACATTGCTATTAGAAATAAGACTTTTGTAACGTTCATACGATTTTAAATCAGTGTACTTTTCCATTAAGACAATGTTGGAATGGGGTTTCCTCTGCTGTATCCATTCCTGCAGTATGAGCTTTTACTATGCTCAGTTACACAAATCAGGAGCTCTCTACCCAATATCAAAACAGTTTATGCAAAGAAATAAGAAATAATTTCTCAGGATTTTGAAAGCTACTTGTAGAGGCACAAGGCTGTCAGATGTTTCATCATAATGAATATGATTAGGATTCGGCCTGTCTTTTTCTATCACTTCATGACAGAAAGAAACTGAATACCACAAATAAGGAGAAGACCTCAATTTACCGAGTCTGTCATTTACAGGTACATAGAGTTATGTAGTAATACCATAAAACTGAAACCCTTATTTTACCCTTGAAATGTGCTTTGATTCATCATAGTACATTTCAGAAAAAAAGTGAAAAAAATGTTTAATCCAGCAGTTGTTCATACTACACTTTAATGCATACAGTAATGACTGAGCAACACTTTACGAAATAAATAAGGAAGAAAAAATAATGTAAAGAATACTACCAAAAATTAGGCTTATATTTCCCTTAATCTGTTTTTGAAGGGAGTGGGGAGTAAAGGTGGATGGTTATTATAGTAGGTATATGGTCCAAAGCTACAGTCAAAACTAGACTTTTTAGACTGAGGTAATACATTTTTATCAGAACAGCAGGTTCACAAAAAACAGACAAGATTTCTGGCACACAAGTCCTTTTTCGAATCTGAAAAAAATGAGCAAATTACAGGACAACTGTAATTAAGACATTAAAAACAATTGCTTGGGGTTTCATTAGATATGTATGAGACTATTCAGAAGAAGAGGAAGGTGTACCTGGGGAGTCAAAGGGACTCAGTAAGGAGGAAAGGTGAGAGATGGTTGCCTTCCAGGGCAAAGAGCTACATGTAATTCGTAACTTGGGGAACACTGTGACATTAAGGGAAGCTGGGGGTGGAACAGGACACGCAGATTATAATGGACCAGAAAAACAGAATCTCCCATGAGTCCATAGGTTTTTGATATTTAATACATTACGAATTTGAGTTTCCAGACTTATGTACATTATGAATTTGAGTTTCCAGACTTGTATTTCAAAAGTATTTTGTAGGTCATTCTTTAATTAAGTCAGAGCAGTTGCTTCCAACTTGAATTTGCTTTGAAGTTTTCTGCTTCTGTTTCAGACCTGAAGAACTACTTATGTGCCTGAGAGCTTATCTGTTTTTTTCCAACTATACTTAGTCTAATTAAAGATGTTACCCCTACCTGTAAATCTTCTCTTAATTAGCAACTTCATGGATTTCCTGATGCCAAGTGCAAGCGTGGCTCACTCCGCTGCTATCAAACCAATAGGGAAACTAAGTGTGCAGAAATGTCATCTCCTCATTAAAAACATGTAGTAACACCTTTTCCTCTCTAACAAAACTATGGCTGCAAATGCAGCTCTCCAAGAATGGAACATTCTTGTTGAGGTCCAAGAGAACAACGCTCTCATGCTGTAGCGGTTGCTGAACAAAAATCTGTGGTTAAAAATCTCTACATTTCGCTGGTATGCAGGTGTCACTGAGGAAAAGATGAGACAGAAGAACTGACAACTGGAAAGAGTTAAATCAAAGCTGAATTAATTGAAGAGTAATATGTTGTTAGTGAAAAGGAATAGAAGATAAAATAGTAATGTTGTTGGAAGAGACACAAGGAGAGTAAACGTCGAGTTGATTGGCATACTGTTGAAGAGGGTAGGTCTCCATGGTCAGTGCATATTCCCTACAGAAGTTATATAGGAATGCCAATCAAAGAAAACATTTTCAATCTCCTGGGATTTAAAAATTTCCACTGAAGTATCTATCTGCTCTCCCTTTCAAAGTCAGAGCCAGAATACTCTAAGGACAAATTAAGCAGATGGGACATTGCAAGAAATAACTGAATTGTTTGTTGAAGCATTATACATACAATGATGTTTAAAGAGTTAACGCAGAATGTAAGGTGATGGAGAGGCCATCGAGATGGAAGAGAACTTTCTCCACCTACCTCACCAGGGACAAAGAAAAGTGAATAAATCTGACATATCAGAGAACAGTAATTTCGTAATTTCATTTTATAGTTTCAAAAGGAGACAAATACAATTCAGCAAAAGGTTTTCTTAAATAAAACTCCAAAACTAAAATATAAATACAGTGCTATGGAAGCCACCTTAAGATGGGACACAGAAAGAACTTGATTTCCTAGCCTGCTTGCTGCAGACACTGACAGGAGCAAGAAAACAGGTTCTCACCCTATCTACAGATAAGCACTGACAAAAACATGGGATAGATTCCAGCTGTTGCTTGGCCACACACTGAGATAAGAGGAGGCAGATGCAAAGTTCCCCACCTGCATAGCCTAAAAGAAGCCACATTATCTAGAGATCTGTGCCCTTCTGGTGAAGGAGCTGGAGGCCAGCTGGGCTTAATGAACACTTAACAACAGGCAAGTGGATCCCACCCTCTGTTTTCTTTGTACAGTGACTCATGCCTTTTGTATCTGGTCCCAATACTCATTTGTTCTCCCTTTCTCTCCAGCTCTGGATTTGAAATTATTTTCCCACTTCCCTTGCTTGCATACCCCCATTTCAACAAGCCACTTTGATCCAACCTGCATCTTAAACAGCTTCATCCTAGTCTGCATGTCAATTATTTTTTGGAGGAATCAGAGTTAAACTCAAGCTGCCTATGATGTGACCTTACTTGCCTGCTTTACAGTTAACTTCTACCAGAATTCTGGAACACATCAAATAAGAATTGACAGATAAAAAAATAATTTCTCACAAGGTTCTCTCAGGCACATCTGTCCTGCTATTTATTTCAGTCAGTGTTGCTTCTTACCTTCCTAGCACAGAAACTTCTGTTCCTTGCACACAAGGGTCTCTGGTGCATGTTTTTAACAGATGTCTTCCCATAATTGTCATCTTCATGAAGCCCCAGTGAGATGATAATCATACCCACAGCTCTCAGTTTGCTCTAAGAAACTTCCCTGACTTAAAACTTCTTTGCCTCACAAAAATCAAACCCTAACAATAGAGCCCTTCTGTCAAGCATGTTCTCCCAATTTCACATTTCATTCTCCTAATGAGCTTATAAATACATTAGCCAATACTTCTTTTGAAAAGACTAGTGCTTTTGATCCACACCTCTCTACTGCAAGGCCTTTTTACTAACTAGTGAAAGAAGCTAATGACAAAAAATAAGAAAGAAGAAAAAAGCTATAGCTTCCAGTATAAGAGATGATGTCATCTCTGCACCTTAGTTTACTGATCCCAGCATTAGAATCCAAAGACCAAAGTTATATCCTCTTGGTTTATAACCCCAGGGTGAGACATGGAAATCCTGTATGCTGAGAACAGAATATCTTTCAGCCACACTAAAGCACACAAATGCTTACCCATCTCCAGAACTTCGGCTCTTACCTAGAGGCTGCAAGAAATTATAGTGATGGCACTTTTTCTATCATAGCCTAATAACTGGAGTATTTGCAGAAGTTGGAGATCTTAATTCAATTAAATCACTGAAGACTCTGCACAACAGAGGTGGCTTGCATTAATTCAGCCTGCAGAGATATGCTTACAGAACTATAAAATAAAAAGCATCCTCACTGAAGCCAGCTGGAAAATCTACAAATGCATTTAATCACATATTTAGGTGTTTACTAGACTGGGGACTAGATCCCTATTGGAAATGAAAACGACCACAGTGTGAAGACTTGTATCAAGTCACCTTCAATATACCAAATACATACAGCATTTTGGATTACTAATCCTTACTTTAGTAAAAAGAATAGTCAGCATAAGATCTGATGCTGCACAAGATAATAAAATACATCCAGTCATTTATGTTATTGCAAAGTTTCAGACATATCCAGGCTAATCTGTTTGTATGTAAGGTCACGTACCGTGAAAGAGGAAGGCAGTAAATCCATTGAAACTGTGGGCTGAAACCTTAAACCAGCATGGAACTTCACACAGGACTTAGCCAATTACTAACATCAGCCTTATCACCTTAATAAATGACATGACACACTAAGTATCAAATCTTCCTTCAAGCTGGACACTTCAAAGAAAGCCATTATCTTCTGACTGCTCTTACCAAATACAGGTTCTATTTAATATTACGTGATTGTGTTGTGCAGATTTCTTACAGATGTGCAACCACCAGGAAATCCACAAAGCGACTAATTGCCTGGATTCTGGTCTAAATTATCATCCCTCCGATTAACTCCTTCAGGCCGCAAAGGCAGATTGTTATGAAGATAATTTGTATACACACCTGACAGTACATGTGGGGGGGTAGCTTAGCATAAAAACATGTCTGCAAACTTGCTTTTGTCATTTCTTCTACTAAAATATACATAGATATTGTCAAATTTACAGACACTAGGACCAAATACTTCAGGTGACTTAGGAGTGCAAGTCTAATCAGCAAAGGTGACATTTATACTTGGGGAAATGAGCCTTATTTAAAAGATAAGGGATTCAGAAGACTAAATCTATTTTCAAAATAGCACTTTGACTGCATCTACATGGATACACATGGAACTGAGTTAGCCCTGCTTCTGTTCAGGCTGTGGAAGTGATGAATGACAAAAAAGCACCTATTTTCTAGTCAGGCCTTATTTGGGCCAGCCCACTGTCTGGGTGCAGGAAACCACATGAAGGGGTTTTATTTACTTTTATACTGCTTTGTGACAAAGACTACTCAAAAGACTGATATGTATACAGTACAAAAAAGTAAGCCCTAATATTTTTGTTGCTTTTTTCTTTGGCTTTATTCAAATGAGAATAAACTCTGAGAATGGTCACAAAAACATTTTCAAAGAATTTCATGTTCTCATGTGTCTCTCTCCATCATGGGAATGACCAATGTAATATTTTAGTGCCTTTAACCCCTGTAATGCCATAGTCTTTTTTACTAGTCCTGTCTGACAGTCTTTCCCTCTAAAAAGAGCACACTTAGCCACCTTTACCAAGAAGGAAGCGAAGAGCCTCCATATCTGAAAAGAAGTGCAGTGCTTACAGTAAGGAATCAAGACTCAGTTATTAGGGATTACCCATCCTTTGCTGACAGATGATTGCCACACACTGCCATTAATGGGTTAAGTCAAGAAATATACTGTATAATGTATACTTATCTTTAACTGGGTTAGCTCCTTACTTCTTAGAGGGCAAACCACTGGCAATGGAGAGCTCTCTTTTACTTATCCTGCAGGGACTATTTTATTTTTAAAAAGTGATGAAGTGTTCAGGCTGCTATTTCAGACTAGCTGACACTTGGAGATTTCACTCTTAAGCTTCCCCATTATTTATCAAGGGACTTGTTAAAAATAAAAGGAAGAGACGTTAGATTTTTGTTTCAGGTATTTAGCTTGTCCTATCAAAGGAACCCCTTGTTTCACAATGCCTTTGTTACTGCCTTTGACTCCCTGTTCCTGACATTACTGCCTGTTCTCTACCAAGGGACATCAGTAGCTGAAGTGATAACTGGCAAGAAACCTGGCACACAGACAAAATCAGTACCATTTTGAAAAATTAGATTAGAGGTGGCTATCAAAAGAGCTCAGTATTTGGAGGTAGAAGGAAATATTTCCTTCATTCTCAAAACACAAGATATTTGTGAAAAACTTTTTAAAATAATTAAAAAATAAAGTTTAGCTAGGCCTGTATTTAAAAGAAAAACACTAAAGAGCAAATTTTTCAGATTAGTCAAAAAGGAAGAAAGCTGTCTAAACAAATGCCAGCCATCCACAGTTCAATAAATCTAGCTCAGCCTGTGGCCTGCAATAGCTATATCATAACATTAGTTGGTCTAGTCAAGATAGAGTGGCCTAGATAAAACTCTACCTCTTAGAATAATTCTTTACTCGTGGAGTCCTTTAGTTCATGTTTTCTTCGTTGCTATAAACAGTATTTCATAAAAGCTCTTGTATAAAAATCTAACTTCATTTTTAATATTCACTTAGTCTGAAATAAGATAAATCAGACACTTCCTAATATTTTCTGGTGAAGGCTAAGTACTATCTTTGTTTGCTTTGATAAAGCAGTAGACATTCCGAGCCCTGATCAAAAGATTCACTGCAGAAGTCTGTGCTACAGCAAGCCATGAGCTCCAACAACATTCTCCACCCTGTGCACATGCCCTTACACAATTCTGATGCAAACATAAGCTTTTAACTAGTCTTGTATTGTGCCTCTGAAAGCAGAATCGGTTCATAGCAGACATATCTGTGCTGACCATGGGTCATTGAGTCCTCCACATGTTTTGAGATACCTAAAGCAACACATTTATTCACTAGGTTTCACAGGCACAACATAAACTGTGTCTTCCTGAACTGAATGGTTGCAAACTCACTCTCAATGGTAATTTGTTCTCTAAAATCATGACTTCACAAACTAATTAATCCTCTTCTGCCTTCTAACCAAGAGCTAATTATTTTTTTTCTTCACAGTGTTATGAACGAGGTGTAGCAGTTTACTCTGTTGCTTCAACTCTTCCATTTATAGAAACTGCCTGTAAATAATAAAACCTCAACTTTTTAAAGGCTGCTAAGAAAGGTTATATAACAACATAAACCAAAAGTTTTAAAATAAAAGGTTCATTTAAAAAAAAAAAATCATACAAAGACAAAATAGAGATCCTTAAATTCTTCAAATCAATCCAAATTGGCACAGCAAGGGAAAGTCTCATTCATATCTATTTATGCTTTATGTTCCCCTTCATCACCATGAATAAATTAGCACCCTCACCACTTCCACCCTTGGCATCTTTTTTTTTTTTGAGATGTAAAAGGTTTGCAGAATCAAAGATGTCATTTGTACCTTCTCTCAACAGATTTCACTCATGCAGCAGTAATGAGTCATGTCCTTATCAATACCTCTGAGATTGTTTTCTAAATCATAAAAATTCATCATGAGACCCCACACATTCCTGTTCAATATCTGACTCGAGACTGAATACCATACACCAATATGGAATGTAACAAATCTGAATGTAACCACTGCTAACTGAATCATGTGATTTGATAACAATTGCTTGTGTATTTTGTAAGCTAGAAGACCTGTCATTTGACAAACAGCAAAAAAAACACTTATAACTGGTTTTGGTAATAAAAAATAGGCTAAAATATTTCAAATATTTCTGTTTGGAAGATGCATTTTAAGAAGTCATTAACATTTATTGAAAGATACTCATGCAAGTTATTATAAGCATAATGCTATTGCACCTTACTGAACAGCCTTGCAACTCTTATCACTGAAATGTTGATCTTACACACAGAATAATACCACCTACTTTACAATCCCCTAATTATAACTGAACAGAGTGAACTTGTGAGGCGACAGTGTCACTTCCAGTTCTAATTCAGGGAAACCATATAACTTGTTCTGAGGAAGAAAAAAGTACTACTCAGGTTGAAATGGTGCCATCGC
This sequence comes from Eurypyga helias, assembly GCF_000690775.1. NCBI lineage: Eukaryota > Metazoa > Chordata > Aves > Eurypygiformes > Eurypygidae > Eurypyga > Eurypyga helias. The sequence goes on from NW_010256062.1 coordinate 20,473, forward strand.
ACCATGTGAAAAAAATGTGTTAAACCCAGACTCCAGTGTGGCTCAGGAGCAAGACTTAGGCATACCACAGTGACTTCAGCTAGTAGCAGTGTCATTTCAGCAATCTCAGAATCAGAACTGAAAATCCGCATTGTTTGAATGCAATGGAAATTTCTGTAGGAATTCAATTATTTTTATTAATTCCAACAGAAGCTTACCTCCTGTCTGGCAAGTTCACTTAGCAGTTCAAACACTCAGATGCATTCAGTTCTGCAACAGTCTACCAGCAGCAATGTTTAGCAGTCTCAGGGTTCAAAAGAGGCACGGTCCGCCAAGCTTACAGAGATTTAGGGCTATTTGAAGCAGCTTAAACAGAGTTTGTTTTCTCAAAATGAAGTCTCAAAATCCCTAATTTATTAGGTTTAAAATAAACAAATTTTAAACTATTTTTTATTATTATTATTTCATTACCTCTTTTAATGTATATTTCAGTTCTAGCCACTTTCAGGATAATTTTAGCATTTCAGAGTTAATTTTTTTCACTGAAATCATAGGCAAGTTTAACCTTGCCTAACAGATATCGTTAGAAGAACCATAAAAGATCTCCAAGTAGCCATGAATCACAACTGCATACTGTCATAGAAAACTGTCCTATTGAGAGATTCATAGAATCATAGAATCATAGAATGGTTTGGGTTGGAAGGGACCTTAAAGATCATCTAGTGCCAACCCCCCTGCCATGGGCAGGGACACCTTGCACTAGACCAGGTGGCTCAAAGCCACATCCAGGCTGGCCTTGAAGACATCCAGGGATGGGGCATCCACAACATCTCTGGGCAACCTGTTCCAGTGCCTCACTACCCTCTCTGTGAAGAATTTCTTCCTGACATCTAATCTAAACCTCCCTGATTTCAATTTGTACCCGTTACCCCTTGTCCTATCACTACAGGCTCTTGTAAAAAGTCCTCTCCCAGTACCCTTGTAGGCCCCCTTCAGATACTGGAAAGCTGCAATGAGGTCTCCTCAGAGCCTCCTGTTACAACCACTTGAACAACGGCCACTTAGCTCACAGGAATAAACCTACGGGACAAATGGCGATATATATGAAATCAGTGTTATTCCATGTTCAAGGGTTCACTGAATCTTTACTTGAATACATCTCTGGCTGTGCCCTGGCATCCCCATTTGAAACTAAGCAGCCCACAAACTGTACTTAGTGTGGTGTTTCATGGACCTTCAACAGATCTGAAGAATTTGGCTTACATTTCTGAATAAACCAAGCTGTAACAAGTCTGAGTACCTCTATTATAATAATCTCATGTCCATATGCAGAGTGTCAGTCACTGGATCCATAGTGAGAATGATTGCAATCTACGGTTGCTCTGCACTTCCATGCAGTGTGCCCAAGAGACATACAAGTATTGTACAAATTCAGCCATGTAAAGATAATAGGACATTAAATATTTATTCAGAAGCTTGTATTTGGGGAGAGTTAAAGCTCACAATGTGTTCTGCTGAGTTTTTTGTAGGGAAGGAACTAACCTGAGGAACTAGAAGCTTTGTCTATGTTTGTTAATTTTCAAGTAGCAGAAAAAGAGTAGATCAATGCAGCATGTCTCTGACACCTCTCTCAAGTATTTGCCCATGGAGAGGAGAAAGTCTGTGGATGAAAATTAATCACATAAGGGTCAGGGTCCTTATGGCTCCATGAGCCAACCTGACTCAACACATAACCGCAAAATTCCTCACGTAGGCAGCAAGAACCCATAGCTAGGGAAAAATATCCAGCACAACCTTAGATTGGTATAAACTCATCATGAAACGGCACAGTAAATTCTTATGCCTATTCTCATAGCACAGTTAGCTCCAGATCTCTTTTAATCTATTATTCTCACTGAAGTCTTTGGGCTTATACAAAAAGTCTGTTCCTTATGTTACCAAACTCCCATGCAAATTAGAAGGAGAAAAGGCTAAATAGGACCTAGCTCAGTACTCAGAATGACTGTGTCAGGTCTCAGGATATGGTTCATGGAGAAGGTTATATAAACCTAACTATGCATAACTCAGGGTTCAGAAAGATGCTCTGTGTCCCCGTGCTCAAAGGCATCAGCAATTGCTAAGAACTGAACATATTTTAAAGTCTGCATCCACTTTTTTTCCCCCATCAGTATTCATTATCAGACTGGTATGAAATGGAGATTTAAGTATATAAATAAAACTCCTCTGGTAATGGTTTAGGAATTTAATCCTTCAACTTTTCATCTTTTGAGCTACCCTTATTCACGTAGGGATCTCTCAGCATGTGAGTTACAGCAGCTCAGGTCCAGGAGGAGTTTTCCCCTTTAAAATGCAGCACTTCACACTGAGAAATGACTTACTGGTTTTGGCTCTACTGTTTAATAACAGATATGACAGGTTACTCTACCTTCCAATCCCATTGATGTTAATGGGTAAAATTCTAAGGTTACAATTTAGTCCTGCTTCGGCTCCCACTGAGATGAATGACAAAAACTTTGTACTGCTTTCAGTGAAATAGGATCTGGAGTTCACTTTTACCTCAGGCCTGGCTCATGCAGGTTTTGCACTGAAGCCAGTGGGACCTGGCTTGAACAAAGATTAAGGACCTCAAGATCCAGCCCAGTGTGATCTAAATCTCTCAGTAACTAACAGGATTAGACCCGTACACATTACTTTAAATGGAATATGATGTTGAGAAAAAAATGAAACATATTTCTATTTGATTGATTTGTTTAGGATTTGAAGAAGAGACATAGTATTTCAGAATAATATAAGAAAGTACATTACAATCCAGTAAAATATGAGGACATACGGAAGAACCCTGTTCATCTGTATATTCATCAAAATAAAACTTATTTGCAAGTCATATGTCTATCAGCTGTAGCAGGCAAATAACTTTCAAGCTACAGCTATGGCATTATGAGCTCAAACGCAGTAATATATTTCATCTATTTAATGCAGAGGAGAAGGGCTTGTATACCTCTTTCTTTATAAATTGAAATGCATGGTGAGGCTACATGAATAATGAATATTAAGAAGACACCTGCTGCCAACAGGTCTAAGAGCTCCAAACTTTAACACAAACAGGTTTAAAATGCATTTCTGAGCTTTTTCATTTTTCCCAATGTGACAGTTTTGAGAAGGCTCTACTGAGAAAATGGGTGCTGCTTCCTTTAAAGTTCACTCTTTAATTTCCTCTGACATTTGGAAAATTTTCACTCCATTCTGCTCTTTCTCCTCTTTGTGTTATTTGTTAGAATCTCCTTTTCCTTTCTTGTCTTTTATGTCAGAAAATAGATGAAATGATTTGTCTCGACACAATAAAAGAATAGCTCATACTGTTTTTCTTTCACTTCTGGTTCTCTATTACTTAACTGCAGCCCTGGCTGGTTCTTTGTATTATGGTTTCCATCTTGGGAATTAATAAATTAAACAGAACAAAAATTAAATTAGACTTGGCAGGCTTGCAATAGCTAGTGATTTAGGTGCTTCCTCACATCAAATTGAGAGGGAATGTTTCAGTATCCTAGGGGAGACCAAATGAGATGAATAACTTGAAAGAGATTAAAATTTGTTAGGAAGACAGAAAGAATAGGGAGCAACTTTGGAAAAAGATCTAAAGGGCAGCAATTTTATTTTTTCAAAATCTCTTTGAGAAAGAAAGAATCATTTGATCTATCCAAAGACCCCTTCTGAAACTTCACACGCTGAGAAGTATCAAAATATCACATACTCTCTGACAAGCTGATATCGCTTCTATCTGAACTTTTCATTTTTAACTCCAAGTAGGACAAAGGAAGCATCAATTTTATTGGTGATATACAAAAAGTGAAATTATCACAGATTTAAAAGCATGGACTCTAATTCATTTTGTGTGCTCTCAATCTGCATGTCACATTTGTTTAAACACAACTGGGTCAGGGCAGTTGCCTGGAAAGACATGGAGACTGTCCTGAGCGAGATCAATCCATAGTCTTCTACACGGGGTTGCCAGAGAAATGAAAGGAGGCCGTCACAGCAGGGCCAGGAAGTCTGCAAGTAGCATTCAAGCCTTAAACATGATGGAAATACCTTTCTAAAGACCAGAGGGGATGAAGCAGTTTGCCACAACTCAGAAAGTCACCAAGTTCACGGGACTCAAACCTGGAATGAAGGACTGACCTGGAGAGACACAGCCATTGTGGGGAGAACAGTTCGCATTCCCTGCGCATTGAGCTGATCATTTTGTATAATCTCTGTTAAAACACTTTAAGTTTTAAAACCTTTCAGTCTTTTTGGGGAGCACATTATAGGAAAATGTCCAGGTACAACCACCTCAAACTCCTGACTGATTCAGCATTAACTCATGACACATCAAGACACGGTTAGAAGAGAACTGTGGATCAACAAGTCTGATTTTACTTTCAAGAAAACAGCAGAGCATGCAATGGCTTATTTTACTAGAAGCAAGCTTTAGGTCCACAGATTATAAGGAAACTGCACTGAGTAATTTATAACAAATCATTTCCTTTATTTTGCATTACATTAACAAAAAGCAATCTTCCCAAAATCATCTGTAGTTTAAATCTGAACATTTTCTACTTTGTTTTCTTCTATTTCCTAGTTTTTTAGAGGCATACGAAAAATTTCAATAGTGTTTCTTACTATCAACTGATCATATCAAATGGTATTATTTACTTTGCTGATAGTTCATATAACTGGTACTTTTGGGGGTTTAAACAGCAGTCCCCCACGAAATCTATGCAAAGCTGCTGAACAGGATGTCTGCCCACGCCTCAGAAGTCCCAAGTCACAGCCTAGCATATTAGCTTAAAGTACTCAGGCAGAGGCCTGATCTTCTACTGCAAAATGACCTGAGTGTCACGTGAGGCACAAAATTTGCTTTGCAATCTTTATCAAGGAGGTAGTACTACCAAGAAGTGGCAGGTTCTGGGAGTTAATAATATCCTAGGTGAACTGGAGAAGCTACCCCAGCAAGACTGAGAAGAGGGGTCCTGTCATGGCTCTGAAACACAAGCAGAAAGCCTGTCTTTAATCATAGTTTACGAGTTCATGTAACAGGACTGACATTCTCAAGGAAAAAGAATACCCAGGCATGAGATTATAGGCACAACGTGCACTTAACAGGAACCATTTAGCCTGCCAAACCTGTTTTCACCTTGTCATGAACTGCAAGTTGTGTTCATCGAGTAAACCGAAGCCAACCCAACATAAACCAAAAAATACTAAAATACATATATTATTGATCCAACAGAACAGCATGTCTATCTTTTGACTGAAAAAGAAGTCTAGTTAAGTTGCTAGGGCCAGACAATACTAGCAGTCAAACCGAGTAGTATGTTACTGCTCTGCTCCCTCAAATACAGCACAAATACCCCAAGAACAAAATCCTAATTAGTTTAGGAAATTATTAAAGACTTCCTGTGGAATATACTGAGGAATTTTGCCCTGATAGCATTATCTGAGAGATAAGAACATATAAAATGATACACAGTATTCAATGGAAAGGTCTAGGGAAAGGAAAAAAACCCTCAAATATAGAAAATTACATCTTAACCACTATACAGCTTTAACCTACCAGTTAAGATTAACTACCCACTATCACCTTCTCTTCATTAATTATTCCAGCTTTGAAAACCTTTCCTGACTGTTCCCACAGGCAGGCCTGTGTTCACTCCATACAAAACATTTCCTCCTGAACTGACCTGTATTGTCTTATTTTTATAACTAACGGGAGGAAATACATCTGTTGCGATGGTCACACAGAGCTAGCCCGCTATTAGACATGATGGCACAGCAATCAAGCAGGATTTATTACTACAATTCTATGTAAGTGGGGATATAATCATAGCCCTTCTTACTCCACCACAGCTAAGAAAACCATTAGGTTACTGGCTATTATTTTTTCACTGTTCACTTTGGGTTCTAAACAAATACACAGAACCACGCTGCTTTTCAGATGAGACATTTGCATTCAAGTATATTCAATTCTAAGTGAATGCAGCTACAAGCCAAATTGAACCATGCTATATATTTGGCCTTTGACTGGCCTGCTAGATAACGATTAAGATTTTTCATGGTAAATGTGACTAGTTGATGAGAAAAGTTAAATAAAGATATCTCTGTTAACAAGCAAAATTGGAATAATACATTACAAAGCACACTCAGCTTTTCAGACCCTTCATTAGGGAACCTATCTAAAGAGGACATTTGATTAAAGCTGAACAGAAATATCCATACATCTTTCTTTAAAAAGCTCACTAAGTTTAATACATTTAATAATGTTAGTTATGGTTGGCTTCTACAGCCACATCTAATAAAAGAGTTTTAGCACCGAGACCCCAGAGCTTCAGATTTCCTGCCTTCTGGGATGAGTCCATACCCGTTAGGTGCACAGGCACCCTATGCAACACAAGGGAGACCCTTCCAGGTGGAGACAAAGCTTCAGAGAGGAGAGCTTCCTCTTACCAGAAGTCACTTAACTGAAGATAGGAACAAATCTTAAATTTGACCTATGAGAGATTTTACTAAGAGCTGCATTAGGAAACTTCTGTCTGCTCTGTGATACCTGTAATAGCTGAAAAGCGGTATCCATACCCTCCCTTTTGAAGAACTGAACAGACCGGCACTTTTCTTTTAAAAGACTGCTATCAGTGTTAAGGGTAGCCAGGTAATAGTATTTATGTAAGTCATATAATTAGAACATATGACCAGAGACAACTCTACGTGGGAAGATCTTAAGGAAAAGGATAGGTAGCATGTCAAGCGGCAACTAAGTTGTGCTGTTAGGGTTTATAAATCTGGCCTCTACGTTTCACGTAAATCCTGTTTTACATCTAGCCCTTAAGGATATCAGCTAGGTGAGAAAAACATCAGAAAATCTTTTTAAAACCCTCTTTTTTTCCAGCCCAATCACAGACATTAGTAGTTGAAATCCCTTTCCAATAACTGTCTAAACATTGAACTCCATTTTATTTCTTTGTTAATCAAAACGGTCATTTGAGAAATAGCGATCATCCTGAACACTCTCCAAAGACTACAGAGGAATTATCCAGCCCTCATTAAATTTGGGATAAGTCTACAGTGCATCTTCATTTTAATTTATGAAATTGGTATTTCATTTGTTGACCATTTGTACATGTTTTCAAAAAAGAAATCATCGTAGATACCCAGAGTTAATTGATGTGTTCATTAAAACTGTATGCCCACAGGTAAAACTGTATGCCCATAAACTTCAGTGAGAAAGCCTTACCTAAAGCTCTCCTGCTTTTTAAAAACATTGCATGTGAAGTTATTTATTGCTGTTCTGCAAGACTGGAAATCAGTCGCCAAATGAACTTTGCAGTTTCCATAACATTATTTAGCTCAAATACTTAGATGCTAATGACCCTATGATTTTGCCAATTAATATCTAATTAAGAATTTTCTAGGAAAAAGAAAAAGAGTAATCTTTTCCACTTGACTCCACATGATATTCTTTAAAAACTTAGGGGAAAAACATAGAGATTTAAATTATAAAGAATGACATTATGTGGGTTTTATTCATAAATAGCAATATACATATTCCTATCAGTTTTCCTGTGAAATTTACTGGGGTGATCAGGCTTCAGTTAAAGTACTTGTAATTCAACATGTGATACAAAGCTCCATCTTTCTCTTTTGGAAAAGAGAGGATTATCTTATATTAAGGTATACTGCCTTAACTCTCACCATGCTCTGTTTTCTGCTTCTGAAACTGTTTTCTTTTTTAATAAAGAGTGACCAAAATCATGGCTACACTGATAAAAAAAAAAAACCACAATTACCCCTTTGACAATTCATCAGCTGAATTTCACCTAACATTTTCATATATATTAGTATATTTTGTGATCTGAGAATTTTACTATCTCTAGCAAGTCATAGCCTCCCTCAGAAGTAGGAAGGTATTGCTATCTGCATGTTAACAAGCAGAAGCAAATGTGCAAACAATGACGTGACATATTTGTAACATTTTTAACATTTCTTTCCTCCTTTGACAGTCAAATGCTCCAAGGCCATTGCTATAGCCTAGTCAACCCTTGGGGTTTTCTGCAAATTTATAGTTCTCCCCATAACAACTGAAACACTCTTAAGCACTTTCTTCTTTTCACATACTAAAATTATGATCCATCCACTTCCACAACACGGACTGTGAAATGATCCTTAGAAATCAATCCCTGAAGTTATGTATGCAGTGTCTTCTTTTACCTACAGCATCAATAAGAGGAAAACCATCCTGATGCCTGCCCCTCCAGCACTAATATACTATATAGCATCACTTCAGATCAGTACTTGCTGTCTGCACTGAATACATTCATCCACTTGGAAAGCACTGTGTCATACTGTGTATTTCTAGATGGTGAAATAAACTACATGCTTTCCAAATTCAGTAAGATTTTGAGACTGCACAAAAAGATGAAGCTAGACAACAGACCTAGAGGTATTCTATGATAAATCAAATCTATTAGCAAATATTCTTGTGGTAATGATTTAAAAAGATGTAACTACCAGTCATATACTGTGTGCAAGTATGTGGGGCATCCACAACTTCTGTGGGAAACCTATCCCACTGCCTTACCAATATCACCATGAAGAATTTCTTCCTGATATCCAATCTAAAACTATCCTTTCAGTTTGCTCCTTGTCCTTGTAAAAAGTCCCTCTCCAACTTTCTTGTTGGCCCTTTCAGATATTGGAAGGCTGCTCCAAGGTCTTCCCAGAGCCTGCTCTTCTCCAGGCTAAACAGCCCCAACTCTCTCAGCCTGTCCCCATAGGAGAGGTGCTCCAGACCTCTGATGATCTTTGTGGCCTCCTCTGGACTCTCTCCAACTGGTACATGTCCTTCTTATGTTGGGGGCCGCAGAGCTGGACGTAGAACTGCAAAGTGGGGTCTAACCAGAGTGGAGTAGAGGGGGAGAATCACCTCCCTCAACCTGCTGGTCATGCTTCTTTTGATGTGGCCCAGGATATGGTTGGATTTCTGACCTGCAGGTGTACATTGCTGTGTCATGTTGAGCTTCTTGTCAAACAACACCCCCAAGTCCTTCTCCTCAGGAGAATTTTAAAAAACCAAATCACCACACCACACTGAACAGGTCGATAGCAGTAGTTTATCAAAACAAACAACCCCTATGGTTAACTCTAGAAAAGACATGGGACAGAAAGTACTTATTTAGCTCTAAAACTCAAAGCATAAACAGGGAGCGAATCCTACCCAGTGTCAGGACTTGTCTCTACATTCATTACACTGTTACTACTGAAAAATCTCACAGAATCTTCTCAGTCCACGACATCTAAGACTGCTGAGTTCATATCAGCTTTCAGTAAAACCAGACTTAAGGCACATAAATAGGTGCCAAATATAAAAATATTCCCAAGTCTTCAGGGTTTTTTTGGTACTTCAATAGATTTTAGAGAAGGGGGCCAAATATATCACAGGAATTCAGCGATTTAGATCCTGAGCTCCTTACAAGTCCTTATCATTATGAAAGTCGGAAGCTTTTCAGAGACAATCAAGGGCAACACCGTCGTATCTTCCGCAAAGGATAAGATCTTCTCTTTGAATCTGTGCCACTTAATTCGATCGACTGTTAACTTTTGTTCAAATTCTAGTTTAGATGAGCATTATTCTCAGATGACATTCTCAGAAATGCAAGGTTAGACATATCTGATAAATTAATTCCCTTTGGATGTTACAAACTCCCTTTTCTTGCAGGCCTCAGCTTAGTTAATTACCAGTGTTTTGCTTTAGGATCTGACATTTAAAGCTAAAACTCTGTTAACTTTATTCACACAAATTGTGAGACCCATGAACTGGTGTAGAGCTCACTGACTGTGCAGGGTACATAAAGCAAGGAAAGAAGAAGCAAAAACACAGGAGACATACCAAATATTATGCTCTTACAGAAAAAAATGGACTGGGTCAAAAAGAAGCAATGGAGACCAAGTACCAGAAAAGCCGTTTAAACTTTCATAACAATAAAATTAGGAAACATGTTAATGAAAGACTGAAACACTGCACTGAAATTCGCAGCTAGTGTGTTGCTTGAGCACAGTGTGTTGTGTGGACACTATTGTGTCCAAGCAACTTTTAAGTCAGAAGGCAGTCTATTATTTATAGAAAAGTGAAGGAGAGAAGGTAAGCATGAAAAAGACATTTCATAAGTAAACAAAGTCATCAGCAACTTAGGAGGGGCCAATTTCTGTTTGACTGAGGAGTGAGAATGCAGCATCAGAAGGTCCAGAGAGACCTGCTAGCTGGTCTGAATAATAATGATGTCTAAAGATCCCAGAAGGAAAAAATTCCGTTTTCCTCCTTGGATATTTATATTTTCTTTGATTTCCTGTTTGCTAATGTGTGAACTACTCCAGGGATTGAGGCAATATGAGCATTTCTTTTAAAAAGATTAAATACTTGATGCAGAGAATGTAAAAAAACATACTGTGCTGTAACTCTCTTAATTTCCGATGAATTTTAATACGTTTCCAGCTTGCAATTCATTTGGTTATATGCAGGATTCTGAAAACACAAAGTTTTTATTTACAGGGATTATAACCTTAATGGGGTGAAACCACATTATTGAAACAGGTATTTTTGAATACCGATTAAAAAAAAGTAATTTCCATAATCTAAAATGGAAAAAAAAATGTTGTGCTTTTTTAATATGACAAGATTTTCTTAAAAATCAAGTGTGTTTGCCCTCTTATTACACTCAAACTTCATCAGCTCATTTGGGAATGACATTTAACACTAGCATCTGTTTTGTTGTGCCAGATAACCTGCCTCTACCTCCCACTGGATACCTTCTCCAAGGGCCAGGAAAGTATCACATGAATACTTCTGCAATTATTTCTGCCTTGTTACAAAATGGAAGATTTATACGGGTCAGATTAACCAGAGGCTCTTACATCACTCTGAAAAGTGTCAAGCCGTGTAACTCACTCTGTCAAACAGTAAAGGAGCCAAATACCAGCCAAATATTATTCCTCCCCCTGCCAAGATAATGAGCTTCATTCCATTCTTTCTTAATATCAATGTTATAGAAGTTATCTTTAGTACAATCTCTTCAGATCTTTGCTACTCGGAGAGAAAAGGGAACTAAATACAAAGGTTTCAGGAGTAATAGTCCTATAAAGTAAACTGATTTCTTTGTATTTCTTCCTGTCAGAATTGAAATTATAATAATAATGTATTATTACAAACCAGGCAAAACCTGTCCATGTGGCATTTCTTACACAAGTATGATTGTACACAAAGAATTGCCCTACTGTTACAACACAGAAGATAGTTTGTGATTATAATGCCAGTGTTTTCAAATGATCATAAAAAACTCCACTACTGTGAATAAGAAAGTGTTGTGGTAAGCACTTGTTTCTTCTCCTCCCTCCCTCACTTCAGAAACACTGCCTACGGAAGGACAGAGCAGAAAATATCCACCTAAGCAAATGGAAATAAATCCAATTCACATGACAAAAAACATTCCTCCCATTTGGTTTTTTTTTTTTGTATCAGTTGACAGTTAACTCACTATGGAGAACAAACCTGCAATACACTTGTCCCACACTGAAGGGTTACCAAGCTTTCAAGCTACATACATAGGTACCTAAAATAGCCAGAGCAACTCATCCGCCAATTTACTTTGCTTCAAGAGAGGTGTCCTCAGTAAACTACTCTGGGGAGCTTTCATCTGCCGCAGAGCTGTCTTCACTCTGTCTGCAGAACACCTAGCCCCACGACAGCAACACGTAACTATTTCATAGCAAGTGCCTATTAATGGGAGGCCTAAAGATGGGTGCACGCAGCAGGCGTGGTTGTGCTCCGGGTGAAGGATGGGCACCCGGAAGGCCTCACCCCGCTGGCACGTCTTTTGCCCCTGAAGGTGGCAAAACCTGTGGTGTAGCAGGTCTCCCCCTGTAACTTTGGATGAACTTTTCAAAGTTTCCTGTATTTAATAGTCAAAATAGCCTACTCCTGCTATGAAATTGTCTTAAAACTCGTCCCTGTTGACTGGGGTTTAGCGAGAGCTGGGAGTGCTTGCCGTAACGGGCACACTGTGCTGCGTGTGGGGCCGGTTGGACAAACAGGCTCATTTTTAAACGTGCTTTAACAGACAACTTGAACTAGCATTTTTAATAAGTTATTAAAATATTTCTTTGTCCTTTAAGCAGTTACTTTGAGGTTTATTTTTCAAAGATGTTTTATATGCCCAATTTTTATTTTTTTAATATTAGCTATTGCTGGCCATTAGCACAAGAGAAGTCCTGCCCTCAGTCCTATGGCACATTAAGGCATTCTGGCTTACCGAACTTAATTTCTACTTATTTAGCACAAAACCAACATTTTCCTGTCAGGCTTTCGGGTTACTCCCCCTCCGCC
>NW_010256063.1:0-20063 GCF_000690775.1 Eurypyga helias
CTAGTGATTCTATGATTCTATTTCTCTGCCCCTCCTTTGTTTTCCATACATTGATTTTTTTCTGAGCTTTACAGCAAGCTAAAGTTAAAAAGAACACAGGTCACTTTGCAGCTAACAGGTGCTTAGGAGAAGTCATAGAGAGTTCAAGAGTAAAATCTGTTATATAAGCATACACTTTAATCCTACTTTTCCAAGGAAACATCTGCTATTGCAGTGGTCCTTACAACTGATAGGGCAATAGAACTGTAGGGAGAAAGGCACCAGAGCACTTCAACATTAATGCACACAAGTGATTACATGAACTCTACAAAGAAATGTAACAGAAAGAGGTCTCTTCCACTACCTTTGTTTTTAACAGAAACAGTCTAAAACTACCAATTCCAGAAAAGGCTCCTGAGAACTATTTAGTACTTGCTGAGGAAGTTAAAAGAACAACTTGTGCAATTTTCAGTGCTGTACCAATGGCAGTATGCTGCAAAGTTCTGCATATCATTTAGGAGGTAATAATAATAATAATAACAATCTCCTATGATAAATTTTGGAGATAAATGCTCTGAGCTTCTATATCAACCTGTACACCTGAGGGCACTCTTTATGCACCAGGAAGTGTTGAGCATCTCTTAACAGAACCAAAGGTTTCACTCTACTATTCACCTGCAGCAATGTTACTAAGTTAAGTACTAGAGTCTAACTACTGGTTTATTGTACTTAAACTCCTGCGCTGCTTAGAAAATTCTGCTCAAATTTATGATCAGAACCAGAGGTTTCAAATCACAACTCAGCATTCAAAAAATATTGTAAAGAGACATCCCCAACGAGTAAGAAATTAAGTACTTCCTGGGATGTGTAATGCAGTATAACAGGATGTGTGCAGAAGTCCCTTGAGCAAGCCTTGAGCAAGCCAGAAATGGAACTGGGAGCAATACAGATGTGTTGGGATGGTAGCTAAGTTCATTACCTTTACTAAGAGTCTCTGGTAAAACATCAGGCTTCCTAGTCCACAGGACCAGGGCTTCGCAATGACCTAGATTGGGTTCCCATTTGGTGTCTCTGTACAACGCTGCATTTCAGCAGATCATTCTGTCAGCTTGCTTCTACTAGGCTTGGAGGCTCCACATAGTGTAAATGTCTGTTATTTACATTATTCAGAGTCAGAGTGGCATACTTAAAACTGTAGATGAAATATAAGTATTCTCATAAACAAAAGAACATCTTATTTCTGTCAGCTATGCAGTATCGAGATGCTTTTTTTTCTGCTTTTTATTTGCTTCACATATATTTAAGGGTCAGAGATGTGAAATCCCTTTACAATTTAGACTGTATCAGCTTTTTAAGAACACAATCTAATATGACTTATCACTGAAATGCAGATTTATAGACAACTGCAATGGGATGGCTGCTTTTCTCAATCAGTTGTCAATTAAAGCAGAAAAAAAGAAAGACAGCAACTGCAAAACCCAATCTCATGAGCTTTCTCTAATTTATCTGACTTCCCTTAGCCTATTTGTCATGGAGTTGTCAAATGTGAAGTAGCCTATGCTTGATGAAAAATGGGAATTTACAATATGGAAATTCAATTAACCATGCACATTTAAAAAAAAAAAAAATTAATGCTTAAACCCACAGCTAAAACTGTGATTTAGTGAGTAACTTCAATTTTGATCACAGTCCTTGATAAATCTGAATTTCAATTATTAAGAAGATGAGATTGAAGAAGAGATTATTGCATTACCAACACAAGCAGGTATACTTTGTAAATACCACTTTCTCCTAAGTAGGATATAGTTGCATGTAGGGCCTCTGCTATATATAAAATACAGACCTCCTTGCTGGTGACATTTTAGCTGTGATCAATGTATGATTCTTTTAATTGTAGAAAATACTTGCTACACTTTTCCCAAAACACAAGGATGTGCTCAAATTTTGTCACAAATACACAACTTGAAATGCGGAGTTTTAAAGATCAGGCTGATGACCTTTCAACTCTTCCAGTACACACCCTGAACCTTGCACAATATAATGGGATACACACAATATTCTCACCTAATCATCACCTATCTGAAATTCTTTCCTGTTTCATTTAAATATTTAGATGGTGTAGGTTTTCTCAGCATCTCTGTCATACATCCCAGCCTGTTTTCCTTCAAACCACTACCGATTTTGCCAATGAAACATTCCCCCAGCAGCATCTTCTGCCTTCTCCTGCATATTTTGCACACTGGCACAGAACACAATCTCTTCTGCTGCTTGCCACAGACAGACTATCCCTACTTGGTTTGGAGGTCTGTCTCATATGTATGGATACTCCCTATGTATTTGAAACATTAGTTTAGCTCAATTACTCTTTTCTTGTTTAAGCAAGTTACACAGGATCAATCTCAAAAGAAAGTTTTTCATCACACTGAAAGAGGCTACACATGAAAACCCCTTAAATAAATTTACTGTTTAGGTTACTTGAAGTTAGCAATTACATAATGATTTATGTCTATAGGCAGTCTGCAAATATTAAATACTGTGTACTTGCAATTGTATGAGTAGGCAGAAAAGTGTTTTTTCTCTCCCTCAGAGACTAAGAAATTAATTATAAAGGTGACCATTCAGATGGGTGAGAGGCAGCACTCAGATGCTCCTGGTATGCACTGACCTCACGGACTATCACCTCTTTACATGGGCAAAAGTGAGCTATTTAACACAGGAATAACTATAGTGTATTTTGTGTGCATACAAATTCTTTCTGCTTCTGAAACGCATATTTATGACTATGCTCCAGGAAACTGCTCTTCTGTAATTTCTGAATGTAAAATTACTTCAGCAAATTTACATTTTGTTAATTGATAACATATGTTGTAATTTTATCTTTATAGCTATTAAACAGCTTGACAAGAAGCACTTTGCTGTAACCACAGCATCCCAGCAACTGTTTTCACATATCTTGAAAAGATTTCTATTGTCTCTGGAAATCTACTTTGCATCAGTCCCGTTACCTGCTACAGGCTGTTTACCTTTGATTTTCGTTTACTTTGGCATCACCTCTAGCACAACAAGGAGTCCATATCAAGACTTAGGAAGGCTTTTAATGTTAGCACACAGGGACTGAGTCACATACTTTGTATTGATATTAATGTGCAGTAAATTCCTTACTTGCTGTGAGTATTGTTGCCTCTGGCACCACATATACAACATGTTACCTCTGAACTGCCACATTCATTCATGATGGCAAGTACGTTAGCTCAGTCTGGGCCAAGAAGATGGCTGAATACCTTCTGTTGGCATATAAGGCTGCATAAACCAGCGAAATTTTCATATTATATACAGGCATTTATTTCTAAGCCTTTTAACACTACGCTCATAAAAGCAAGGAAATTGTCAAGCCTTATACACATTTGTCCTGAGGCAGAAAAATGTTGTAATAATTTCAAGAAATATTAGACATCTTCATGCAAAAAGATGCTCTGTGTTTCTAAAACTGTAGCCTATGTCATTCCAGGGTAAAGTTCTCACTGACTGAAGAGACACAAGCATGGGGTGAGAGCCATATTCATTTGTATGGTACAAAATCTCTGCGATGTTTGGGAAACAAATGCATGTCATGGCAACAGCAGTACTTCAGCACTTTCATGCCAATGAAAGCGGTGGAAGAGTGGAAAAGCTTGTAATACTGTGGCAAAGTACTTCACCAATAGCCATTCTTCAGCCCAAGGGGCCAGTGACATGTACAACAGGTAACAAACTAGACAAGCACTCTTGTAGCCAGGAAGCACTTCAAGTGCTTGCCAGTTCTTAGATTTAGCAAACCAGATCAACGTGGAAGCACAAAATGTGAGAAAACTAACATACCAGTGAATGAGAAAAGAAAGGCTCCCCCATACTCAATATTTCAGCTATATACCTAGGCAGGCTAGTTCTAACTTGCAGTGATAGACTTTAGAACAATATACTTTTATAGCTAGGGAAAAGAGTTTAAATGTTTTACAGCTTGATGTTTTCATCCTTCAGCCAGCCAACAGCCTTTTTTTTTCAGACAGCCTAAACCTAGAAAAGTGAGATTCCTGCTCTTCCATTATTGGCTCACTCACTTCACTACACAAGGATGCTTATTCACAACTGTTGTCCACACTAGATGCCATAATGCATGCTGATACTTTGTCACTCGTCCTTATTTGCTGGGGATTCTCCATATTTATAAAAAATGAAATTATCTTCTTTAATTTGCTACATACTATGCTCATATATAAAGAAAGTGGTATCATTTGGCATTTATAGTACTCTAGTTTGTGTCTGTGCTGAAGACAGTACATTATGTTTGTTGTGAAGTGAGAACTGCATCACAGGCCTCTCTGAAACATTATTTTACTCGTTATATATAGAGAAAATACATTGTACAGCTTAAAATTTACTATGTGCATTCCCAAGGATCATCTATTCCTAAAAAAATTCCTGGTTTTGAAGGCATTTGACCCATCAGAGAAACATGACACATAATCTTTCATTTAAAATATTTAAGTGTGAAAATAAAGTTCAAAAGACATCGTGTCTGGAAGAGAAAATATGAAAAATTAGGTAACTGCATCATGGTGCATCTGGCCAAGCATGCAATAAATAAAAAGCTTCAAATCAATGCAGTAATTTCTGAAACACCATAGATAGGATATAGTGCAAGTGACAAGTGAGAGAGCATAACTGAAAGTTTATGAACCATGATGATTATCAAGGATTGCTGTATGTGCACAAGCTACCTAACTCCTAGGCTTTCTGAAGCTGTCCTTGCTCAAATAAGTTTTAAGGAAGAATGCAAGAAGGATGTGTAATAGTGTGGTTTTCACCTTAACAGATATCACTTTCCATGCAGAAACTAGATTGCCAATTCCTTATTATATAAAGAATTTTTACCCTGTCTTTCATAAAAAACAGGCAAGTAACAGAGTTTAATGATGCCACTTTATCACAGTTAAGAACCGTAGCTATTCTAGAGTGAGTACACATTAAAATGAACTACATGTACCTTACAAGAATTTCCAAAAAATAGGGGTTTTGAATTGAACCCATAATAGCCCCAGAAATTTTGTTAAAGACATTTAGTTTCCACATTCTAACATGGAAAGATAAGATTAAGGATGGTTTATTATATGGACAAAACCTCCAACTCACTCTAAGTGCTAGTATGACAGGAAAGCATGTTGTCCCTGGTTAATGCCATAGATCATAGAATGGTTTTTGTTAGAAGGGACCCTAAAGATCATCTAGTTCCAACCCCCCTGCCATGGGCAGGGACACCCTCCACTAGACCAGGCTTCTCAAAGCCCCACCCAGCCTGGCCTTGCCAGATGCCTGCATGCTGTTCCAAAACATAAGTGACTGCAGAAATTGATGGAATGATAAAATCCAGAGGAGAAAAGTAAATGGGTCAGATTTACAGAAGGAAAGCCAGAGAGGCTTATAATCTATGTCTATTGCCTTGCCATGGATCAACCAAACACGATCAGGAGCAGTCACTGGGCAACTGACTTACACAAGTTGTATGTGCACAGGAAAAGAATCCAAAGCAAGCAGAGAAGAAAAAGAGGATGATTAATCATTTATTAAGCACACAATCAAAACTTCAACCACACAAAGGACCTGTAGGCAAACACTGTGGTTATAAAAAACTAAGCATAAGAGAAAAACCCTGGCTTTGCTATATGAAAGGAGGCTTTCTGTTCAGTAATGTAAACAGGAGCATTCAGAGCCATTTGAGTCATACTACCATATCCAAATCACCTAGCAGATATGACAGATGGAAAAAAGGAAACCTGTGTTTTTCTTGACCAGAATATGGAGGCCAGGTATACTCTTAGTATTTCAAATATCACTAGGTATTTATGTTTATAGAACTGAATTAGAGCTGGAATGTCTCCATTGGCTTCAGAGAAGCCAGGATTTCATGCCAGCAATGATGAGAGTCTAACGGCCAGCAGACCAAGCAAAATAGGCTAGGCTTTACTGACTAAAAATTAATAATCTAAGGACATACATTGATTTTGTTATCTCCACCCTCCCTCTTCCCCTAACAACAGGAAGAACACTGGTGCTCCCATGGTTAAGAATACTGAACAACAAGCCACAGTGAGAAACACTGAAGATCCTCTACCTACTAAGCACTTTGGTTGTTCCGCTCCCTCAGAGGACAGATAAGTAATGCAGAAATGACAGTCCTTTTGTAAATGTGGGAAAGAATAAAAGGGAAACAATGGTATCATCTGCCTTTTGCATAATTCTTGCAGCTTTACCAAAAAGAGACCTTCATTTTAGGGAACCCATGTTTCAGAGTAGATCTCCAATGCCATCACAAGTGTCTCAGCTGTAACAGTAACATACTTGGAGTAAGATACCTCTCCAGGATCAAAAATCAGGCAAGCAAATAACAAGGTTAGCTGCAAGGGCCAGAATTCACAACTGACCGGCCTCTGCACTTAAGCACTACAGCTACTGCACATCCTTTTGGCAGGAGACAGGCTCTTATCTCACAGTGCAGGGTGCTTCCGTGCAGGCACAGATGTCTACTCTATGTAATTAACTGGAGCATCACACTTAACAAACTACCTATTGCTGGGAAGTCGGCAATCAGAGCATTGTCTGGGTCAGACATCTAGGCTACATCTATATTGTTAAATTAAATGCACCCAGGAACATTCCTGAGCACTGAGGCCAACTGATATGGAACAACTGTGTCTATGCTAGCAAAGTCTAAGCCTCCAAGGCAGAGTGTAACCAAACTGCCTGATGGATGTATTTTGGCTTCCAAATCATGCCCAGGAATTCCTTGGGAAAGAATTAGTTAGCAAAAGGCAAAAGCTAACCATGAACAATTGTAAAAAGTACAGACTAGGGAAAGCCATGGCTCAAGAATATTCCTAGATTTCATCCAATTTTGTAAAACTGACATAAAAATCCATGCAAACCACAATTTTGGTGGATGTAACAGAACGGGTCCAAAGACTTTCTGGGGACTGTTCATGTGTGACAGTAATCTGCCTTAACATACCTAACCAGCAACAAGACTGTACAGGGAGAAAAATGCAGCATGAAATTGTGACTAGGAGAGCGAGGAATATAAAGGAAAATCACCTACAGAGTCTCTTGTGTGCCTGTTTGCCTCACTAACCTTCATGATGGGATTTATACCATGAGCATAACCCAGACAAACAGTATTATTCCACATCTAGTTTCATGCAAGAATTGAGATTTTGACTGCATTTCTGTATTCACAGAAATGTATGCTGGTATAATAATACTTGCTCAACTCCTCCTGAACAGTATTTTCATGTACAATTATTACAGAAAACTGAAAATCTTGTTGTATATGTAATTGCAGGAGACTATGAGGAAAAAAAATCACTAAGATTTAACCAATTAAAAAGAAAATTTGATCAAAAAGATGTCACAGGAAAACATTACTATATCTTCAACAAAATTTTTGAATTTCTGGAATATAAACGAGTTGCCTGAGGGGCACCCTTCCTGCATAAATTCTGTTTCAAGAGCAAAGAATTTTTTGTACTGAATTTCTGACTCATGATTATTCATGTAATTACACTGAATGTGTGGCTGAAAGATCATTGGATTTTGCCTAACAACATAGCTAACTCTTTAAAAACTCAATTCTAATAGACTAAGCTGGGTTTGGAAAGAAAAGACTAAATTAATAAAATAGACTAAAAACTACAGAACATTCCTATCTTAATTTCGGCTTGTGCCCAGATATTATAAAGAGCTAATGTGGAAAACAACGTAATTATATACACCAATTTTAAAACATTAAAAAAAAAAATTTCACCAGTGATTTATGTGTCTGAAATCAATAGAATGAGTTAAGAGATCAAAATAGCCAGAATACTGCTCATAATTAGAAATTCAGGTAGTTGTTAATAATGATTATATTTTTTAGATAATATATACACTTAGAAAGTGTATTTAGAGAACATTTGATACTTACAAAACATGTATAAACATTAGTTAAAAAACTGTCACAGGACTGATAACATGTAGGTAGGTTACATGTTTATTATGAGCAAAATAAATGGTCAAATTGAGATTCAGATAGTTGTTTGGCAGAATTTCCACAGCAAGAAGCGTAAGAATCACAATTTGGTCTGTGTGACTGAATCCCTCAAGAGGGACAGTCTGACAAAAGCTACAGACCCAGGTGGCTCCTGAAATCTTGCCTTGGCTTCTGGGAGGGTTGGATCCATGGGGTTAATCACCAGGCAGAAAGCCAGCTAACTCACAGGAGTTCAGTTTCACATTAGGCCTCCATGGCTTCAAAGTACATCTGGAGAAAGAATGTCCGTAGGCTCAATGCCAAAGAATCAGACAGGGCCAAGATTTAACTGGCTTTACTCATCTGACTCAGTTTTCCTCAAGATACTTCCTCGGATTCTTAGTTTCGGTGAGCTGTGACTGAGGACCTAGGTTTGGCTGTAAGGGCAGACTGCTGATGCATGTCCTTGGCCAACTGGTAGGAGCATCTTTTGTTTCTCACAGAATGAGCATAATTGCTTCTACAGAGTGCGAGAGTATTTACCAGGTCCTGAACTGTACAAGTACGAACTGTTTTTTCAAACATTAATCAGGCACAGAGAACTCAGATAAGCAACTTGGCTGAATGATCAGAAAGCTAAATGACACAAATTCAGGAAGCCTTAAAGGAATTTTTAAAAGTATGATCACTGCAACATTTATTAAATCTCACACAGAAGCAAAATAAACGTACTTAAAAAATAGAAGAGCTAGCTGTCTGTTGGAGAGGAAGGAAATTTCCAATGGCTAAGGCTATTTCCTTTTTTCTCGGTGGCTAGATGAGCATGCCATCTTTGAGCCTGCTTTGCCACATCCACCCATACCCCCACCAACTCACAAACCCCTGACGCCTTCTTCAGAATGCAAAGGCAGTTCTCACATAGAAGAAATAAATATTTGGGATCATACAGCAGGACAAAATTTCACGGTCCCATAACCACAAATGATTTATTGGGAAGAGAAATGCAGTGATGGCATAGCTTAATAAAAATAAATTTAAATTAAAAAAAAATCATCAGTAATTTGAGAGAGTTTCTGCACATTGGAACTCTTACCCTCCCGTTCATTGGATAG
This sequence comes from Eurypyga helias, assembly GCF_000690775.1. Taxonomy (NCBI): domain Eukaryota; kingdom Metazoa; phylum Chordata; class Aves; order Eurypygiformes; family Eurypygidae; genus Eurypyga; species Eurypyga helias. The sequence goes on from NW_010256063.1 coordinate 9,130, forward strand.
AAGATTGCATGCTTATGAAGCATCCTTGCTTTATTGCAAGGTTATTTAATGCTTAAAACATGCCAGCTGCCTCTGGATGTAGGAACGTTGATAAAAATATAAGAAAATGACAAGAAATAATCTGTGGCCAATCCTGCTTTTGGTATTCAGTTCAGCACAACAGAGTTCCCAGAGCTGCTCCCAGACAGCTGACAGCATACACCCCCCTTTCACGACTGTTTTTTCTTAGTATATTCTTACATGGTAATATTCATTATGCCCCTCCCAAAACTATTTAAGAGGGATTGTAAGATAACTGTTTGAAGAAAAAAAACACCTATCTTAGAGGTATCTTAGCAGTATCAGTAAACACTGTGTAAAAATCTTTCATTATAAATTATCACTATTCAAAACAATGAGAAGGTTGCCGCTGTAAACACACTTCTGTAACAATTCCCCACCATGTAATTATCTCTCACAATGTAGTCACATTAAAAACTGGCATTAACAAACTGAATGTCTGCTTTTGGAGATAGAAAGAATCCCTTGTAAACAAAGATCAGCAATATATTCCAGATAAAACAGCACGTCATTCCACCGAATAGCAGTGCCAAAAAATATTCTTTCTTTTAAAGATCTTAAAGCTTTTTTTGCTATGATCTTCTTCCAAAGAAGTATTTCCAAAGAGGGTTTTGAGATATGTTTGCATAACAGCCGTATGTTCATGATACACTTGCGAGAATTCAACAAACTTATCCACGCAGGAAACATTTTTTCTATTCTTGTCGAAGACATTCATTCCTGACAAAGCTCAAGTTAACAACAACATCGTCAACAACAAAAACACTAACATAAAAAGCCAGTAAAGACAAAAATGTGTTCAGAAAAATCCCAACGTTTTTAAACTAGATCTTAGGAAGTTAATGAAGTAACTAAAGAAGCAGGACCTAAGATAACAAATCTCGGGGATATAATCCATTAGCTGCAGTTATGCAAACAATCACATTTGTAAAATGAGTTACACATCTGTGCAGGTGACTGAACAAAGTGGATTATTTGGGGCAGTTAGAACTGCACAATACTGCAACCATTTAGACCCATGCTGAAAAAGTAAATTTTTCATGCTTACTCACTAACTTTTATGCCTTAATATGATTTTATGCCTTAATTCCTTGAAATCATCGTTAATGAGGCATCTATCCTCCATTTTCTGTTTATTCCTAGTTCAAATTCCCTGGCCCTCTTAGCTGGTGCAGAGTTGGACATGCCAGAGGAGTTTATATGAAGAAGATGTAGAATTCTCCTATTCCTCTCTCACTGAAAAAAGAACGAAGCTGTCAGCACCCGGATGACAGGGTATGGGCAGGTACTGTACTTAGCCTTCCACATGAGACGGGATTGAAGTTCACCCCGAGCACCCGGATCTCAGATTGCCTTCCCTCAGGTTCAGGCTGATTGCCAGAGATTTGCAATGCCATCTATTGCATGAAGGAGAAGTTCTGCAAACTTTTCAGCAAATGCTAGGGAAGGTAAAGCCTCTTAAGGACACAACTTAACTATCAGAGTTATCAGTATAAGAGTATTCAAAGGAGTTATCAGAGTTACCAGTATAAGAGTATTCAAAGGAGTTTAGTGAGTTCTTTAAATTTCTAAACAAATTACAGCAAACTGCTTTGGCACCAAGCTTCCTTCCAAGAAATGTTTGGAGAATAACCTGGGTGTTTTTATTAACTCAAACTAACCTGTGTTTATCTCATTGTTATCATTTATGTCTAACATTTTCCTTCAATTTGAAAAATGTAAAAAATCCCTAAGATGTTAATGATACTGTTAGTAACTATTAAAAACTTTTCAAAAATTCCTTTCTTCATATCCATTTCAATGGGAAGCTCTGTTCTTCTATAAAGATACGACCAGTGTTTCCTTACTTCACTTATCACCTTCAAGCTTATTGTACCTAAAACTGATCACAAAGATGAAGCACAGGTTTCATCAACACTCTGCTATCGCCGACATCCTCCTCTGCTTTAGGCCACTGAGAGGTCTCTTTACAGTCTGCTTTGTCAGCTTCCAGTTCACAGAATTCTGACCTCACAGTGAAAGCAAGAAACACATCAAGTGTCTGACTTAAAAGCCAAGCTAGGACCTATGAATTTTAACAGCAACTCTATTTTCATTTAATGATGGAAATACCATAATGACAAAACAGAATAGTAAGGGAATCTTCTCTGCAGAACAATCATAGAATCATAGAATGGTTTGGGTTTGGGTTGGAAGGGACCTTAAAGTTCTAACCCCTCTGCCATGGGCAGGGACACCTTCCACTAGACCAGGTTGCTCAAAGCCTCATCCAGCCTGGCCTTGAACACTTCCAGGGATGGGTGTCAAGGCAGATTAAGCAAACCCAAAGTCTTCAAGAAATTGTTCATAAGCCTCTTGTGAAAAAGTTATTCCCCTCTAAATGACAATTACCTTGTTTCTAAGCTTTTGTTGTCAATAAACCAAAAAATCCTGATTTCCAGCAGTACAGAGAGGCATACATAGTAAAAAACAAAGAAACAGCCCCTGGATACACGTAGGTAGTATTCACATACTAAGATAATACACAACTTTATGAAACCCCAAGATTAAAGAAAGACATACTCTGAAACTTTGTATCTGTCTGACTTCTAAAATACTGTCTTTCAAATGAGAGGTAAAATGTGACCTTTCAGTCAAAAGTATTCCTTGTTTCTTTCATACTTATTAAACAAATACCATGAGGGCAGCACAAAGGGTTTAAATATTGTTTCATTACAACTGGACACCAGTGTATTTATATAAAAGTGGAAAGAATGAGAAGTAACAGAATCAGAGCTATATAGAATGTTGCAATGAAACATCAAACCAGGAAAACCTGAAACAGAAACATGCGGATTTTCCCATCTTCTTGAACAGCCGTGGGAACCATATCCATACCTCTGGACTAGGCCCATCAGATGAGGAAGAGGCAGAGGAACTTCCTTTAGAAAATAATTTGAGCAAAGCTGGAGCACGGCAGTTTTTCTGGCCAAGTACAATTTTTCTACACAATGGACAACTCACGTTGCCACACGTAAGACAGAAAACTACAGATAAGCTAAACAAGGCATATGTAGCAGTGCTGGCTTTCATTTAAATAAGCTTTTTATCTAACATCTGTCATATATTTTGCCCCTCTGTAAATATTGAAGTTCCTAAACCTCTGTTTCCACTTCAATTGAACTATTAGCTGTCAATACAAAATACATACAAAAAAGTCTAGCTTTTTTTGTAGTTATTACCCCAAGTTCTGAACTCTGATTTTACAAATAGGATATAGTTCTCAGGCTGATGATATATATCTGATAAAAAATTAATACCTTCGGCAGAACACAATCTCTCTGGTGGAGGATGTAAATTATTACAAACAACAGTTAATCCCTTGTTGTATTTTCATAACCTACCATAAAACAACAACAACAATACAAAGCAAGAGGACAAGAGAGAGGACTTGTAACTGTGTTTATTTACAAAGGGTCTGAATTCCCTGTATCACAGTTAAACCTCTAATAGAAAATAAATAGGATACTACTACAATTTATTATGAGAACAGTTCTTCACAGAAGTAAGACTTACAGAATTATTCGGTACCACATTGGCAAGAAATATCAAGTACAAGATAATAGAAGCCCACAAGGGCAATAGAAACTACAGCTATCACAGCAACAGAATGTGTTATCAAGGATAAAGAAAGCAGAACACTTATCAAAGAAGCTTAATTCAGTGAAGCTCTCTGTCCCTTTGAGTGTCCCAAGAAGAGTAGGTACACAGGGAACAGTCCATAACTAGGGTCCTGGAACTCATGACAAACTTTAAATAGCTCTTAAGTATGTATCTCTGTTCACACAGTAAAGTTAATGGTTGCTTGGTCAATGCTAACTTAATAAACTTTTCTACTTGCTAAAAAATGGTGGATAAAAATGCTGTTTAATTGTTTCAAACTTTACTCTTCCTGAAATTGATGTAACTGCTCATATGTATTGTTGATACAGCCAGGCTTCTATAGAATGAATGGTGGTGAGTCTTGCTAATCAGAGTTGGCCAGTTGTTTAGCCTCTTCTGTTCTTAAAACAACTTTGAAGATGATATGGTCTTGTTTTTTTTCATATGGGAAAAGAAGTCAGTCATAGAGAGGAAGTTTTCTTACCCTTTCAACTACATGAACTATGTACATATTCATGAATTTTACAGCCAGAAGGAATCATTGCCATCCAATCTGACCTTTTATCTACAGTTCACTTCCTCGTATCAGCCCGCAGCCCAGATGTTCTCCTTAGCTGCAGTGTCTTTGAGAAAGATGATTGCAAAGATATCTACTCACCACTGGAAATATTGTTCTTATGCTTAATCTATCCATTACTTTAAAAAATTCCAGAAGTAATAAACCCCCTCCCTCCTTGTCTACACTTACTAGTCTCCATTTCAAACCACTGCAATCCTCCATGCAATTCTCCTTCTTCTAAAGGGGATTCTAAAGAACCACAAATCTTTCCTCCACACAGATACTTTTTGATCATTCTGTCAAGAACGTATAAATCTCTTCTTAGATAAAAGACACCAAGTTAACTAAAGGTTTTCTCAGACCTGTACAAACAAAGTACACGTGGATTTCTCTTTGAAAAAAGTACTCTTCCTTTCCCCTCTTCAAAACTGCTGCACATCAGTCCTCCATAAAGCAGACATCCGTGGCCCTGGCGGTTCTTACACATGTAAGCTCTCCTCAGAGCAAAACAAAGCACTCATAATCAAGATGGTCTCTCTCCCAAGTTTAACCAGCTCCCATGTGTGGAGCAGCTCTGTGGTTCTGGTCCAATACAGGTGTGTTTACATTAGCACTTTAGTTTATGACTGTATATACTGGTTGACATTCAGAGGCAGATCACATGAGCTGGATTTTTTTGGTGGGGGAAATCCCTCATTTCCTCACACACACCAGGAAATTTCCTCACACACTGGGAAAGAAGAAGAAATGACAAAAAGAAATGTTCTTTGTTTTTAAAGCTCCTAGTTAATTTTGTCATTACAAAACACAGCAGTTCACAAGATCAAAAAAAGAATTATGGTTGATACATACCTTCCACTGTTAGAGTTTTCAGCTGTTGTGTAAAATAAATTGAATTATTAAAAAAAAAACAATTTTCTTCTTTGCTTTTTGCTCAGTTATTGCTGAGATTATTATCCTTACATTAAGGTTCTATATGTGATATTTACCACTACCACCTCTGTATTCCAGAAGACCAAAACTACATGTTTGTTCTTCTGGAATACAGAGGTGGTAGTGGTAATGAGTTAAAAATGTTAACTCAGTGGCATGAGTTAAAAATCTGTGTGCAAACACCCCTTAGGAGATGCTCATTCTTGTCTACAAGTACTTTTTAACAAGAGAAAACAGGTGTGCTAGTGACCTGCCTTTTAAAAAGTCTGTATCCACACTGTAATATCAATTGCTTTTAAAAGTGCACTTAATATATTTTCTTATATTTTAGCACATCAACAGATTTAACTACTCCCAAGCTAGGTATTGGAAACATAATGAAACCACAACATAAACTATATATACCTGTCCATGTAATTCAAAGATATTACTTAGGTGGAATTCTATTTCTCTCAAATACACCTAAGAACTCACAATCACGCTCATAAAATACACTAAAATAGTAAGTACAAGTAAGCAACAAGTTAAATGTGCATCTTGAATTCACATTTGAAAGTTTGAAAAAAAATCTTAATGGAAAAAAGGCCTCAGAGTTATTAAATTGTTTCAAGAAAAGTAGAGAATTACCAATGAAATTACTTCAGCAGTAGGATAAAATTGCTGTTGACTGTGACAAAGACTACAGAACCCACTGTGCTCACAGACACACAGTGCAGCAGGTTTTATGACTGTGAACTCAGTCCAGTGAAGAGAAATTTTACATATTCAGAAACTAAATGTTATGATCTTATAGTCATACTAAAGAATGCATCACCTCCCAAGCAAAAAGGAAAAGACAGTCTGGAAAAGTGAGCAGCAAGTGTTCCCATCTCTGAAGTCTAAATAAAAGGCTGAAATGTCTCTAGACTTAAAAAGTAAAATAAAGAAAAATAAGTAAAATATAATAAAGTAAAATAAAATAATGAGAGATAGCCCATTTTAAAAAGGAAAGCTAGAACTGCATCACACTTGGAAAGGAAGAAAAGAGAAAGCATTTGTTTTTTTGATATCACGAAAGTAGCTATATTTCATTTAGAATTGTAAAACAAGAAAATACTTCAACACATCATTTTATCATACTGCCAAACCTAGAAGTTTTAGAATGTTCTAAGCATCTGAAAATTGTGAAAGAAATTTAAACGCAACATGATGTAAAGCCTTAGCAACAACAATAACCATCCAGGCAACCTTTATTACATGTGCATTTATTTATGAAGTGTAAACAAGAAGCCAACATTTTCATCACTTAGAATTGAGTAGTAGAATGCGTGCACTGCTAGTGAACCCAAAGATTCTGAATGCAATTTCAGTTAGCACACAAAACTAACCTCTCGTATGAGTGCCTACATTTCCCCTAAGACATCTTTCCTGTCATATATCACAAACAATTTAGGCAATGCTTAGTGTTTTAGCCCCTCTGAATTATGCATACACCTACACATTCCATAAAGTAACTAAAGAATGTTTGTAATTCTCGGGCATGATGCAAATTTTTTATAAATAATTGTAAAAACCAACCAACCAGACAGAAATAAAACACAGTGAAGCTAATCCCACACATTCTTTCTTCTACTGTCTCAATACATCAAACAATAATTATCTTGTATTTAACATACTAGGACTGAGAATATTTAGCCTGAGAGTACTCAAACAGGTTAAATATAGATAAACATCTATGATGGGATTAAAAAAAAATCAGCTTTCTTCTTTAAAGGTCACTGCGTAATAATTATTTCGGTGTCATTAGCAAAAAAACTACACGGCAGAGCCAACTCCATATGGATTACGACTGAACTTAAACAGCATTATCTGTGTCCTCTTGTGAGTTAAAATTAAAATGCAGAATGCTGCTGTTTTGGGCAGAGGGGGTTGTCTGCTTCTTTGCTTTGCAAGAAAAGAGAAGAAAGGAGAAAAAGGAGAAAAGTGAGAAAACAGAAAAAAAAAAAATCAGGTAGTTATATAACATGAATGCTATTAATCTTGATCTGAGATATTTATTTGGTTCCTATTTCTGTACCTTAATGACTTCCAGTCCCTACATCATTCCACTCTGATATACAGAGGAACATTAAGCCCCTGACAAACCATGTGGAAAAACCCAATCCATTTCCATAAATACTAAGAAAGCGTGCTAATCACTGTACTCCTTAGCCTTATGTTAGTAAGTACTTCCAACTTCAGCCTACTTTTTCCTGAAAATGTCACTGACATTAAGATGAATATTCTCAAATCATGTTTATAAGCCCTACATTGTCTGTGAACTTTTGAGAGAGATTTAATGGCAGAGTGCTAATGAAAAATTTACGTGGGATTTTCATACCGCCAGCTTTTCTGCCAGAAACCTCACTCCATATATTTACTGTGAAAGCATAAAGTCTTCCATGGAATTAGGCTACCTGTTAGAACTAGGCAATTATAATTGCTCAAAATTTGAAAGACCAGAGAAGTCTCTTTCATGAAGAATATCAGCTTATTCTTTAACATAATGGATGCACTTGTTAAATAATAGTAAGTCCATTAATGTTCGTATTGGGTCTGGCTGAGACGGAGTTAACTTTCCCCATAGCAGCCCTCATGTAGTGCTGTGCTTTGTTTTAGTGTCTAGAAGGGTGTTGATAACACACTGGTGTTCTGGATACTGCTGAGTGCTGCCCACACAGCATCAAGGCTCAGATGATCAACATAGCCCGACACACACCAGGAGGCTGAGGGTGGGCAAGACCCTGGGAGTGGACACAGCCAGGATAGCTGACCCAAACTGACCAAAGGGCCACTACCATACCATATCATGTCTGCTGAGCAACAAAAACTGAGAGACAGGAGGAGGGGGGAAACACACACATTTGTTATTAAAACATTTGTCTTCCAGAGCAACCACTATGCGAACTGAAGCCTTACTTCCCAGGAAGTGGCTGGACATCACATGCTGATGGGAAGTAGAGAATATTTTGTTTTCATTTGCTTCAGTGTGTGGCCTTTGCTTTTGCTTTATTAAACTACCTTTATCTTGACCCAGGACTTTCTTTTTTTAATCTTATTTTCTCCCTGCCCACAGTCCTGCTGTGGAGGGCAGTGACAGAGTGACTTGGCGGGCACCTGGCATCTAGCCAGGGTCAACCCACCACAATGCATTATTAATATAAACAAAAACTCTTCTAGTTGTATATTAATTCTAACTGTAGCATTATCTATGCTGTAGGTTTTATTTTGTAAAAAAAAAAAAAATCTGACAGAAAATGTTCTTTTTTTACTCACACCTAAATAAATATATCACCTGGAAACTGAGTAAGAAATTATTTATAACATACAGGTTATTCTTATATAATTCATACTATCTGCACTACAACTTTCTTGCTTCTTCATATCAGTTTCATAAAAAGATGTCAGTGAGGAAGGTAAAAGGGAGAAAACAACCAGCCTGTCTGGCAGGGAATCTGGTCTGCCTGTCAAGCACTTGGTCAGCCCCTACGAAGACCAAAGGAAAATTTGCAAAATCCTAACTCTTCCCACGCAGTAAATAAACACAACTTTAGGTAAGGATAGAGAATAACATGAAATACTTCAGATGTGAAATACTTTAGGTGTGAAAGAGGCAATGAGATCACGCTTGGCTCTTCTGTCCAGTAAATCAGCCAGAATTGTCCTTGGGAATACAGGCACTTTATGAAGAGGAGAGTCCTTGGTGAGTTGGACCAGACAGAAAAGACTCGTCATTGTTCAATGAATGACTCTCGGTTCTAAGTACAGGAACACACAGTACTATTAACTATTACTGCAAATACTGAAAAGTGGCCTTCTAAGCACAATTAGCTTTTTTTTATAGAGGTGAATATCAAAGCATATAATTTTATCTGCAAATGGATGAGTACGACAGCAACCAACAAGACTTTATTTTTCTGTCTATTCCACTTCCAAAATTTCTGGGGACAAAAGCCTGACAAGCCTGTTTACATGAGTGGAATTGCAACTTCTCCCCTATGCTGCATGTCTGGAGCATAACGAGGTCTTGAAAAGGTTATAACATTAAACCTATGTTCCAGCCACTTCCACTCAAGCCACTGATTTTAAATCTATGTCATTTGCAGGTTTGAGTATGTATTGTACAGTGTGGTCAGCGCTCTGAAACTTAAGATACTACTATGGTATTTATATGTCTTGTGGTTATAATTGTGTATCTGGATTTCAGGGCTGTTGTCTGTCCGCACACCCATGCACTTGAGTCAGAGATTCCCCAGTGGTCCAGGAACCCCACAGCTAGGTGAGACATGCAAGTAGTTTGAAACATCACACCAACCCAGCCAAGGTGACTGACTGAGCTCCTGTTGTCCTTCACACACGTCTATAGATGAGTAATTGGTGCAGGAGTTTCCAGGTGGGAATTCCAGGCACTGCCCGAGGCAACTTCTGCTATGTATAGACCAGTTTGGATGTTGCAATGTGTACAACAATCCCCTCCTGTGGGGGGATTCCAGATGCTCCCCATGCAGGTCTTGCTGCATAACTGATCAATCTGAACATAGTTACTTTTAAATAAATGTAGGAACAGTCACATAAGACAGTCTTTCGCACACTGTTAAGAGATATTTTGTATATAGTTTAAGAGGATCAATAGCATTGCATTGTGTATATACTGAAGTGGTCGCACAGGACCATGGGCCAGCTAGTTTGTAGAAATACAGCAGAAGAACAGTTCAGTCTCTTTCCAAACAGAGCTGAAGACACCCTGGCAAGGACCCCTGCAATGGAGACTCCTACAGCCACATGTCCAAGAACCAACCACACTGTTTGAGAGATCTAATCCCCATGCTAAATTCCCAACAGTTTTGTTTCTGAAACACTTTGTTTATGCCTATCAGTGTAACAAGGACCAGGTATTCAGGTGTACATGACAAACATATTTTTCTTGTAACTGGAAGAAAAATCCATGCTTTTTCACCCTGATCTAAATTTTCCCTTTTCAAAATATCTCAGTAAGTACATCCTCCCACAGTGTTTCAGCAAGTAGGAAAGTGGTGGAGCAGCCTAGCATCTAGCAGTAACACAGCTATCAGAATATAATGTTCACAGTGCTGGTATGAAGTAAGCTCTGTAGGTTGTAATTACTGAAGTGCCAGGCTGCCTGTGTTACAGAAGTAAACACATTTTATAAGCGACACAAAGTAAAGTTCCATTGGAAAGAGCTAATAACTGACTTGCAAATCAAGCCCTGCAGAAGTATCTATGTCTTTTCACTAGTGGACTACCACCTTATACTGCAAACTGTCACCTTTTGAGTCTACCTGAATGAGCAAAAAACCATTCAAATGAGCAAGGATTGAGAAGGTCAGTACCAACCCAAGAATCAGTTTCTGCAGATTATCAGATATCATGAGCCAGATCTCCAGAGAGAATGATAATGAAAATTCCCTCGGGCCATGCCCCGGGAAGGACAGATAATTTCTCTAAGGAGCTAAATAGATTATTTTTCTTACTTGCACTGGCTGTTGTGTCTGGTTCTCACACTTACAATGAGACAGCTCACCAGAGCTGGTTTTGGAAGAAATAATATCTTGCACCTCATTAGGAGAGTTGGATGGATGGATTGGAGAAACAGAATGGGAGCTAAACTTCTTTAGCTAGCTACTAGAATCATAGACTCATGGAATCATTTAGGTTGGGAAAGACCTCATCAAGTCCAATCATCAACCCAGCACTGCCAAGT
>NW_010256064.1:0-44786 GCF_000690775.1 Eurypyga helias
CCTTGTGCTTGGGATTGCCCCGACTTGGGGGTGGCACTTGGCCTTGTTGAGCTCCATGAGGTTGGCATGGTTCCACCTCTCCAGCCTCTCCAGGTCCCTCTGGATGGCATCCGTTCCCTCCAGCGTGTCGACCGCACCACACAGCTCGGTGTCGTCAGCAAACTTGCTGAGGGTGCACTCAATGCCATCATCCATGTCACTAACGACGATGTTAAACAGCACCGGTCCCAGCACCGACCCCTGAGGAACGCCACTTGTCACCGATCTCCACTCAGACATTGAGCCATTGATTACCACTCTCTGAGTGTGACCATCCAGCCAGTTCTTCATCCACTGAGTAGTCCATCCATCAAATCCATGCCTCTCCAGTTTAGAGAGATGTATAAGTCTTTAGATAATAATGAAAGGAAAAAATAATATTGGGAACCCATTCCCATGCTCTGAAAGAATGAGGACAAAGGGAAGAGGGATGGAGACCTGTCTGGCCAGGACGCAGGCTGCAGGTGCATCTCCTCCAGTGTTTAGGTGACTGGTGGTACAGCCCATTGGCTATGCAACTCACCCGTGTGCATGGCAGTCACAGATGCTCGTCAGAAAAAAGGTGGTTTTACCTTTTCACGTGTGATTTAATTTAATTTTATTTAGCATTGCTGTTGATAAATGCTAGGGACAAGGTCAACCCATCAGCTGTATTGTTCCCTGGGCCTGACCACCTCAGCTGGAAAGCAAGAGGGTGTTGAGGGGATGTTGTTTTCAAGAAGCTTTGAAAGTCCCTAGTGACACGAGGACATCTGGGCTCAGGCGAGTGTGCTGAGCCCTGCTAAACCGAAGCATTGCGTGAGGCTTAAGCCTGAAGGTCAGAGAGTGAAAGGAAAACACTCAGGTTTTGCAGTGGCCTTTCAAAGCAAGATTCAGTTTGTTGTCAGAGTGGTGGGAATTGGCCAGAACATCAGTCTGTGTCATGTGGCTGTCAAGCTCTGTTTTCACAGGCGTTACTCTTCATAAGGGAGGAAATACACAGTCTAAAAATATTTTTTTTTTCTCCCCCTCCTTCTGAAGGGGAAATGTTCACAGACTGCTGCATGTACCCCTTTAGAAAGCCCCAAAACACCCCAGAGCCTATCCTACACAACCTTGAAAATCCCAGGAAAAGCACACCATGAAACACGGAAACGTTTCCATGGGAACTGCCAACTCCTGCTAATAAAACGGACCTATAACACAAATGATAACGGATCCCAGTTTCTGCCCCAAACTACAAACAGGGAACGCTACAAAGGGAACCGGTAAAGAGCAGAAGTGTAAATCGACAAAACGACTAAATATAGGTACATGCGTGCCTCTCCACAAAAAAACATAAGTGTATAAACAAAGCCCTTGGGGGTGGGGCGGAGGGGGGAAGTATCATCTTAATTATAGCACATCCAGCCAACGTAAACCCCATGGATTGTGTGAAATCAGGTTTGTTCTTCTGATACGCAGCAGGAAACCCTGTAGCAGATCAAATACGTTCGGGGAGGCTGTCTTGCTAATTGCCGCTCCTCGCTGAGCCAAAGCAAACTATTTAGACAAAGGAGAGAATTCACTTTTTATTTAGTATTAATTATGAAATAGCCTGTCTGGATGGGCTTCACAATAACACTACGTTTCCTGGGGAAAAAAAGATGGTGCTCTGTTCCTGTGAAATAATTGGAGAATTAACCCCTTGCTTCGGTCTGGAATCCCAGCGTGTGCTGACAATTAAATTCAAGATGCATTATGTCTTGGATAAGGCCTTTCCTTGGATCGTAGCAGATTACGAAACCCAGTCTAAAGCCACCTTTACAAGCACTCTTGTATGTTCTCGCCTTATGCTGACATTAAAGCAAGGGATTCTTTTCTTTCTGTTGTAACTTTCACACTTGTTCTTTACTTTTTTAAGTTATGGCCGTTTTGCAACATCCCTTTGGCTTCTCACTAAAGATTCTGGAGTTTCACACCGGGTATTCTGGGGCTTGGATGAATCCCTCCGGCATTCTCACTTTGTGCCTACCGAACATTGACTGGAGGTTTTATTTTCCTCCTATGCTCTGCTCCGGCAGCTCACGAGTGGTGTCTCAGAGCAGCTTAGCTGAATATCAGCGTTCATAGCCGTGGGCAAGCAAAGCCAAAGTGGCAGGGGAGAAGTTGTGATACCGTATGCCAGAAGTGAGTTGTTCTTGGATGCGGTTAACCACCTTCCGTCCTTGGACAGCAGGACTGGAGTCACTGATGCTCAGGCCAGGTGGTTGCGTGGCCCAGTAGAAAAGGGGAGCGATGATGAACTTAGAAATATGTGTGGCCAAATTTGTAGGAAGTGAATGAAAAGAAGAAGGAGGAGTTGGCTGGGGTCAAAAGCCGCTTCTTACCGTTGTGTAACAGGTCCTAGTGATTGCTCTGTCTTTGCTTTTTTTATATCAAGCTTTGGATCCACCTAACTTCAAAACCTGTTTCTTGGAGGGGCCGTCTAAGACAAACCTTTCACAGCGTGGAAGTAGGTTCTGTCTATGGGAATGAGATGGCACGAATAGCGTGAGAATCTCTAAATCTCAGGCTTTGTGGTTCTGTTTCTGTCTCATTGAACCGCGATCCCCACTGACCTTGCTTCGCTGCCTCCCCGCACCCCTTGTCCCTCAGCTCCCTGAGGAAGCGTTAGTCTGCTGGTGCGTGCGGGGCACCGTGCCTCGCTGGCAGGGCTGCCCACAGCCTTAATGGCCAACAGGTCTCTAGGGCTGGAAGGAGAGCATATGTTAGATGCCTTTACGGCTGAAAAGCCTTAAAAAAAAGGCACATTGTAGCCACTGAGCCTTTCATAATGATGCACGAATTAAGAGCTGCTACTGAATTCATGCACAGTGTAGTAAGAGAATAGTATGTATTGTTAATTTCCAAATTGTCAGGATCAATACGTAGCATGGTACAGGCTCCCTTTGTTCTGTGGGTCTGAGTGAAGGTATGCACACGCTCATGCCAGGCTTTACTCGAAGGTCAAGAAAGCAAGCGGGGCTTAGGTCACCTTACGGTCTGGTGCATGGTGCAGTTAGAGGGTGTTGCAGATGGGATGTTGATCTGTTTTCTGCTGTAATGCGTGTTTCTCTTGGTGAGGCTCCCGGCATGGTTTCTTGGCTTTCCTGATCAGGAGGCTCATATCAAATGTTTTAAAAGGCAGAAAGGTCTGTAGCCAAACTGCTCATTTGTATCTTGGCATTCAGTGGCACCTGAAGGAGTGATTTCAAAGTAAAACACGCTCCTTTGGGATGATCTACTCCCTGCAGACAGGTAGAGCACCTCAAATCCAGATAAGGTAACCTGTAGCTAAAAGGACTCCAAAGCTGCTTCATTTAATCACAGTAAATAGATTAAATGTACGTGCTAAAACAAAAGATTTTGCTTCCCAGAGATTAATTATAGCTAGAAATCTTTGTTAAAATGTTAATCTTAATTATTTTATTAATAACATTAAAAAAGGGGAGGTATAGGTAAAATAATAATGAATTATTATACCTTGTCTCCGTAAATCACGTTAAATAACATTAGAGGAAAAATTAAATCGATGTTGAAGGTGGTACATGCCGAGATGGCTTCGCTAAAAGAGCAAAGCTACATAATTAGCACATTTCTGTTTGTTTCTATACAGGAAAATGTCCCCTCTGTATCTAAAGGTGCCTCAGACCATCAAGAAGGACCAGCACTTCCCACACTTATGGTGCACCCATGGGGAGAGCCTGGCCAGTTTGTCCCCAACCTGAGGTCTTGATGTGGCAAAGCAGGGATGCTGCCATCCTTTCCCGCTCGGAACGGGAAGTTTGGGCTTGACACGCCGCACGTGGTTTGCGGCCCTGTGCATGACTGGGCAGGCAAGGAGCAAGGCAGGATGGCATCAGTCTGTTTCTGTAATCATCAATTGTGCTGTATGTTACCTGGCGCTCCCTAAAGTCCCTAAATTCTGCGTTGAACCCGGCAGCATGTGGCTGTAATTAAGCTGTCTGTCAGAGTGGGTCTGCCTGGTGACTGCACATCGGGGCCTGACGGCACGTGACAAAGAAGGAAAGGGGTTGGGCACCTGAGGACCTGGACAAGGCCCTTGTGAACAGACGAGCTGTTATCACAATTTAATCAGGCGTTGGAGAACATGCTGAAACGATTCATAACAAGTAAACAGGATAGGAGTGGCCTGTAATCATCTGCAGGGGAAGCTGTTGCTGTTGGCCGGGCATGTGCCAGCAGCTGAGTGCCAGCAGGGAGCCACGTGGACCGGACTCCTAGGCTAGACCATAGCAGATGTGCAGGGTTCAACCCTGTGCGTTGGTCACCCCTTACCAGCTGCAGCGTTGCCTTGTGTCCCACCTGGTCGCATCATGAACATGAGCCGGCCGTGTGGGCTGGCAGCCCAGAAAGCCAACCGTATCCTGGGCTGTATCCAGAGAAGTGTGGCCAGCAGGGCGAGGGAGGGGATTCTGCCCCTCTACTCTGCTCTGGTGAGACCCCACCTGGAGTGCTGCGTCCAGCTGTGGAGCCCTCAATATCAGAAGGATATTGACCACTTGGAGCGAGTCCAGAGGAGGCCACGAAGATGCTCAGAGGGCTGGAGCCCCTCTGCTATGACGAAAGGCTGCAAGAATTGGGCTTGTTCAGCCTGGAGAAGAGGAGGCTCTGAGGAGACCTCATTGCAGCTTTCCAGTATCTGAAGGGGGCCTACAAGGGTACTGGGAGAGGACTTTTTACAAGGGTCTGTAGTGATAGGACAAGGGGTAACGGGTATAAATTGAAATCAGGGAGGTTTAGATTAGACGTCAGGAAGAAATTCTTCACAGAGAGGGTGGTGAGGCACTGGAACAGGTTGCCCAGAGAAGCTGTGGATGCCCCATCCCTGGATGTCTTCAAGGCCAGGCTGGATGAGGCTTGGAACAACCTGGTCTAGTGGAAGGTGTCCCTGCCCATGGCAGGAGGGTTGGAACTAGATGATCTTTAAGGTCCCTTCCAACCCAAACCAGTCTGTGATTCTATGATTCTATGATCATCCTCACGGTGATAAAGTTTTCCTTATATCTGCCCAGAATTTCCTGTGTCCCCATGTGCTTCTCATCCTTTCTCTGGAGAGGCACACACCTTGTGCTCCAGCCCCTGGGCATCGAGGTGACCACCGTGGGCTCGTTCTGGTATCTCCACGTCCATCTAGGGAGTCCAAAACTGCATCCAGCACTCCAGCTGTCCCACCAGTGCCAAGCAGACGGGAAGGATTGCCTCCCTCAGCAGCCCTCTTTTATAGGGGTACTAGATGTGTTTAAACACTGTGGCAACAAAGGCTATATTGGTACTCTGACAGAATGGAAACTACGGGAATATTCATATATAACGTCCATAATCCATATGTCCTTATGTTAAGGAATAGCTTTAGTGTGCCCAGCAAAATGTTTCTGCAAGTGCTGATGGAAAATTGAGATGGATGTGAAGGCAGGTATGTGCCAGCAGTGTGCAATAAACGTGCTGCTCTAAAGTAATTTTGAAGAAATTTTCAGATTAAAAAAAGGTAGAGCAGCTGTCTCAACAAAAAAAAACAAAAAAAAAAAAATTGAAATACGTGGCTACTTCAGACTCTGCGAGTGGCTTTCCTCGGCCCTTTGAGCTCTTCCTTTTCTCAGGTGAAAGGTCCGTGTGCCCATATACTTGACTTTTTCCCTGATAATATCCCTGCCTTAGCAGGAAGAAAGAACAATAGAGAGAAGATGGCTATTTGATAACATTCAGTGAGTGGCACTCAGACTAGCGCAGATAAGGGTTTATCATTGATCTTGATGAAATAATTGATGCTCAGCATCCTTCAGCGATGCTCACGTGTGGGTTGAAGATCTCCCCGTCTGATTTTGACCTGTGCTGTTGGTGACGGGACTATGGGGTTTGTTCTTGTCCCTGTCTCTGGCCCGGGAAGGCATGAGGAGACCCCAAGGACCCTTGCTTCTCAGGCTCAGCCCGTGGGGCGAGAGGTTCTGTGGTTTTGGGACCAGCAGACCGTGTCAGGACGTCTGCGTTGCTGGTAACCATGTCTCGCCGCATGTCACCATGGGATATGCCCTGACGTGCCAGCTCTGATCTGGCCACGCTCAGTTTGATGTCTTGTACTATGTCAAAAGAGGGGAGAAGCGCAAGGCTGGGCCATCTCTCCCACCCCTCCTTCTCTCCCCTCTGGTCTCCAGGGCTGTTTCCCACATTCTTTTCCGCAGTCCTCACTGCCGGGTCCCATTTTGTGCGTTCTTAAATGCCCTTCCCCAGGTGCCATTTTGTCCTTCCTTACACCCCTGAGGCGCTGCGGAGGGGCTGGGCTGTGCCCTGGGGCTGCTGGAACCGGCTGAAACCAGCCTTGGCCTCTCCTCAGAGCGCAGCTGATGCCTGGGCATTCACTCCCAGTGCAGGTACTTGTGATACGTTATACATCCCACCGGAATTTTGTCCCTTGAGGTAGATGGAGCCTGACAACAAGCTCAGCCTTTTCTGAGTGGGCTGAATGACCTCCGCATCCCCTCAAAGGCGGGCATGCAGGACGTGGCGCCCGGCCCCGCAGTGCCCAGTCCGTGTTGTGGGCAGTGCCAGCTCCTCCCTCCCAAAATATCCCCCTTCACGGGTGTTTCTCCAGGCTGGCATTAGGATGTGGGAAGTGTTGAGATCTCTGGGCCTGAGGGCACAGACCTCTTCCCCCACCAACCAAACGGTGCGAGTCTGAAGGGGGGAAAAATGGGTTGAATGTGGAGATTTCCAATGTTTTTGTGTCGTAGAGGTAAAAGAGTATTTCCCTGGGCAGAATGGCCTCCACATAAGTGATTTGTTCCTCTGCCCGTGGTTAAGTGCATGCTCAGCAGCTGCTGGTGTCAAAGGTTGAGGAAAATGTTTTCAACTCATGTTTATAAAAAGTGTGTTCTAAGTCATATTTGCTGCATTTTAGCTTTCTGTCATCACAGAAACTATATGAACAGCAAAATCCATAAATCAGAGTGATCGCTAAAGGGAAAGATATTTAGTCTGATTATCCCATGCCATTCATTTGGATGGAGAGGAAGTATTAGGCAGGCTGGCTTTGGCTTTTTTCCTAGAAGGAATTAAATACGTTCCCTAAAAGTTCTCTGACTGAGCTGTCTATTAACCACATTTGTAATTCCTATTTCAGACATTATAAGGCTCTGAATTCTGGTGGCCTGAACTAGTGAAGCTAAAATTATATAAATTAAGGGATGGTATTAGAAGAGAGCTGTATAACTGATACGAAATAATGCTCTGGCTTGGGCTCTGTTCAGCTGTGTCCTGTAAGTTTTCACTCTTTACAGAGAAATAAAGATGACCAAAGCACAGGAAAAGGATGACTGCAGTGCTGGACTCTTACCTGAATTATAACTGCACACGAAACCAGTTTTTTATTCTGTTTTCAATTAGCTAAGCCATCTCTACAATACTTAAACCCATCAGGAAAGGTAGAACTGGTTTAGGTGGACAAACCTTCACTTACAAGAAAGGACCTGATTCCCCTCATGTTTCTATTGCTGCTTTACCATCCTGTTAACAGGGATTTCATGGGGATCAATGACTGGAAAATTATCTCAAAATGATTCATTTTCTGTCTTGTTTTGGCGTGTCTGTTTCAATTTCCTGAGGAGTAGGTAGATTACATGGAAATTGTCCAATTTAATTTTTAATTAAAAGGTTTTAAGATTTAATTTAACCTCACAAGTTCTTTCTTGGGATAAAAACACCATAAACAGTTTTATCTTGAAGCAATGGTTACCACAACTGGTGGAAATGTCATCTCCATCATTTGTGACCATTGGTAAATCGCCATCGTTAGTGGCTGTGGGGAATGGCCTAAGGCCCAGGAAGGGAACCAGGGATTGTAAACCTGTAACTGTGGTTAAAATGGTAATGCATCTTGAAAGGAAGTGACAAAGCTATTCCATTAAAAGACGAAAACCATACGTAAGCTCCCAAACTAATGCCATTTGGTATAGCTCAGCTGAAAGTGGATTTCCCACCTCTGTACCTCCTGGGAAAATTTGGTCCATAAACAGCAGAAATCGAATGGTAATGAACAAAATTGGTTGGACTCTCTCGTAAATAACTGTAGTACAGCTTACTAGAACAATTAGGTATTTATCAAAAGGAGATGGCTACGGTACTTAAAAAGCTAAAGTTCTAGTTGAATTACAACAAAATGCAGGTATGTCATTACAACAACAACAAAAATTTAAGCAGTGGTCTATACTTTGCAATTAAAAATCAGTTAAAAGGAGTTCTGAGAGATGTTTTCGTCTTTTTGAAGCTGAGATTTTCAAAGGGCTTCAGGGAACTTCCAGGATCTCTTAGATCTCTCCCATCCTGTTTTACTCCTGTGTAACTAATTAATGCGGCTCAGAACAACTCGATGAGGGAGGGGAGATAGAACAGGGATGGCTTTACATGAGTAAGGCACCAGCCTGGACAACATTGCTCTGCTCATGCCGGTCTGTAATTCGCTGGATACTTCGCTGAAGCTTCTCGTTAGAGGAATATCTGTCAGATGGGATCTGTTAATGCCTTGAAGGATAGCCCTGTGGACGTGCTCAGGGATGGCGCTTTGTAAACTGGTGGTAGAGTCTGTACAGCTTTACTCTGGGTTTGTGGAGCCTGGTGCTAAACCACATGCTTAGTTTATTTGGTCGTAGCTTAGTGTGTGATGTGGCATCCTTTTCTATGTTGCCACTGGGAGATATGTCCAAATGTCTGATGGCCCGTCCTCGGGAACTCCGCTCCTGGGGCAAAGTCCCTCCGATCCGCTTCTGACTTCATCCTTATTCCTTCAAAATTATCACAGAAAAGACAGACAGGTCCCAACAGCCTTATTAACACCATTATTATTATTAACACATCTCCCCTCTATTTTAAAAATTCCAACAGGCGCCTGGATATTTGAGTCAGTTCAAAGTATTTCTTTGCATGAAGGAATGCCCTTGTCCATTTGAGAAGCGCGTTTGCTCTGCGCCACTGCTGCTCCGCGCAGGCACGTTTGCTGCTGATTAGAGGGATACGGCTCAGTTTGCAGAGCAAAACACTTGTACAAACGGATTTCTCCCCTTTGCCTTCTGGTCTCTCTTCCTGACTTGAGTTTTCCAGGTGTAGAACGGTCT
Source organism: Eurypyga helias (assembly GCF_000690775.1). Taxonomy (NCBI): domain Eukaryota; kingdom Metazoa; phylum Chordata; class Aves; order Eurypygiformes; family Eurypygidae; genus Eurypyga; species Eurypyga helias. The sequence continues at coordinate 9,165 of NW_010256064.1, forward strand.
TCGGTCAGAGAAAAGACCATCTGCTTTTTGTTGGTGCTCAGAGGAATAAAACTTCGGAGAATAGAGCTGATTTCAGTCCTTCTCCTTTCCTGCCGGGATGCTGGAGTTGGTTTGGTGGCTGTGCCAAGCAAATTGACATAGGCCTCACCAGATCACGCTGATCCATGACCGGAGCAGCTCTCTGCTCCTTTTACCCTGTAGGACTATGTTTTGTGTAGGAATTTCAGTCTGTCAGAGAAATACCTGTGATGATGACAGACAGTGACAATAAGAACGTCACATATCTCTGAGTCAAAGGCACTGTTCCCGGCCTCTGCCATCAGCGGAGCTTCTCCAAGCAAAGCTGGGGGATAGAGGGAACTGATGCCCAAAGGAGGACAATTTCCTGAATGCCTTTGTCAAAGGCACTTGAGTGAGTCCTGTGAAACTCCTTGTGAGGTAATTGCACGGGTGGTTTCGCTCACTGTGTGCGGTGAAGCCCTCCAGATCCGAAAGGATATATGTGTGTCCCTTTCCTGGCCATGGAGCCTGTAGCACCCAAAAAAATTTCCCTTAAAACTTAGCAATGCCCATTTGTTGACAGGGGGATGAAAAAGGACTGGAGTAACACCTCAGAAATGGGAGATTTGGTACTGGGCAGTTCACAGCTCTGTAATATGAAGCACCAATGTATAAATGACACTTTTTATGGTTTTTGCTGTGCCTAATTACATGTGATCAAGAGAGCTGCTAATTCCTGGGCTGTAAACCTGCTCTAATTCTGACACAGCGTTCTTCAACAGGAATGCTTCCTCTGAAGGCCACAGTGCTGTGGAGAGGAGAATGCACCCAGGCGTTGCCGTGGCTCTGGTTTGCTGGACTGTCACCCCATCTCTCAGCAAGCAAAGGTGAGTAACCATTTCCAAAGCTCTTGAGCAGATTTCCATTTGCAAAAGCAGCTCCCAGCTGGGGGGCAGCAAGGAGGCCCGGGTCTGAGGCTGACTGCCCCAGTGCATCTGTGAGGGGGGGAGGTAGCAAAGGTCCTCTCAGCAGCTGCTGTGCTTTAATATATACACACGTTTTTATTTTAAAGAATGCTGATTCTTATCTGATGGTTTGTGCAATGGATCAATTGTTCACACAAATAGACTCTTACCTACTCCAAGACTCGCTATTTTATCATGGCAGAGGGTTTAATAAATTACAGGAGACAAGAATAAAGAAGAAAGCCCAACCTTTAACCACAGCACGAAGGATTCATGTTGATGTGGAACTTTTTTTTTCCCTCTGTAATGAATTTACAACACTTTTTGCCATTCCCAGCTGTTGGCTATGGAAGTGAAAACACAGAGGCTGGTGACCCAAGGCCATAGAAATGAGGAAACAGTGGTACATAAAACCATTTTCACTAAAATATTAAACTTGTCCAGAATATAATTAAACGTGTGCGTTAGTGGTGGTAGGAGAGTGGTGGTCTGCTCTCAGCCCTCATAGTTTATCCTACGCAGCATGTTGCCTATGGACTAAGGGCTTGATGGATGCTCTCCGTTGTCCTGGTGTAGTAGATTAAGATTTTGTTTCACACAGAATTCTGCCGTAAAGCAGACCTGATTATTAATTTGCTGCGTGTGTGCATTAGTACTGCTGCAGATCTATATGGCTCAGTCCACATCAGGATCACACGGTCTTTAAGGAACTAATGGCATGTGCCGTAGCGCTTGTGCCTGCCTGCTTCAGAGGTATGTTTATAAAAAACATCTATATTTCATGTTGGAAGGATTTTAAAGAGACTGCTGCCTTGGGGCCCGTGGGGCAGGCAGCTCGGCCTCAGCTGAGCTCAGGCAGCAGTGGCATTCAAAGAGATGGTGGGCCCACAGTTTTAGCGTTTATGCTGCAACTCTGTGCCGCTGCCTGGAAGTTTGCATCACCCGTGGTGAGCGGCAGCTCACACACCCCACTCCTGCAACTGTTTCCTGCGTCGGATGCATCCTGCCCCTGTGCCATGCCTCAGCTTTGGACAGGAACCAGCCTGTTCCCATCTTTGTGTTGACTTTTCCTTCCTAAATAGGAGGGAGACAACTGAAATGCAGTTGGTATGACAGCACCTTCTCGGGGGTGTAATTATTCTGTATTTGCAGCATCATTTTTGCAGTACCTACAGATGAGTGTGCGCTGGGGACAGCTGGATGGGATGTTGCCTTGCCTGAATCCCAAAGGATTGCCGCTATTGTCAGTATACTCAAGCTTAAAGTGAAGATTGCTGAACACGGTACAGACCTTTAAAAGTGAATTTGCCAAATTGATGTTGTTGTAGGGCAAGGCATAAATAACTCGCAGCTTTGCCCGCAGTCAGCCTTGCGTGGCTGTTTAGAGCTGATGATGCAACCGCAGGTTGTTAAACAATTTTAAGCAGACCCGTTTTGAAGCTTGTAAAACTAACATTTAATGAAGTGAAACACGGATCAATGGCAAATTTTGTGCAGTGGCTCAGTTGTATTGATTGCAGGGTTCAAAGACTTTCAGTATGGCCCTGTTAAACATCTATAATGTCAGGGCTGAAATGATGCTCGGCAAATGCTGCCTGGGTTCAGAAGGTGGTGTGGGCGTGTGCTTCCTGCTTTCAAATAATCTGCTGTTTTTCTGGCCCTAAGGAGGGGTGGGAACTGGTTGGTCATGCAGGAGATGCTTCTGGATCAGGTTTATTGGATTGCAAAGAAAGGGAGGGACTTCTGTGCTGGTGCAGTAGCCGAGGCATCGCCGCCGGAGAGGTGGCTGCTGAGCACGGAGGTGCCGGCACTTGCGCTGTGCAACTCTTGTCTTTTTTTTCCCAAGGGGATTTTGGCTGTTGCATGTGTGTGTGCACGGGTACAAGGACTAAATTTGATCCGAGCATGACGGACCATGAGCAGGGTCTCCCCGCTCCGTGCTTTGTGCGTGTGGCCGTGCAGATGGCCACGCGGCGAGGACGTGCTGGGGACTGCATCTGCCGCAGTGGCCGTTTGGTAGAGCAGATGAGAGTGTAATTTAGCTGGATTTGGCTTTGGCACATTAAAAGCTGTATCCTGGCCACAGCCTGGTCCCCCACTCAGAAGTCTGTAATTCATAACTGCTCAAGGACGCCAGCAGCTTTTTCTCTGCTCCGCACTCATGTGCCGTGGTCTGCAGACTCAGCCGAATGGTGCACCCCCTCCTGCCCAGCAGCGGGGTGGGAATGGGAAGATGTATGATCCGGCAGACAGTACTGCAAAAATAAAATCAATACCGATCAACCAAGGAGTTTAATCTTGGCTTGTAATAACTCCGTATCTGTCCAGTCCCCAGGTACATCACGCACGTTACATCATTCAGCACTGCTCACCTCCAAATTGAAATATCGTGATTCGGTGTGGTATGTATAAATATGTACCGGCACATCAAGAATGCAGCCCTTTCTGTGTGAATGGGTGTGTGCACACAGAAATGAACCTAACTTTCCTGGCAAGCGGAGCGGAGCGGTGCCTCAGGCAAATAGCGGGGCTGAGGTGCCGCATGTGACCCCGACTGCTGGCTGTTCGGATGGGAGTCACATGCGTAACACCTGGGTATAAAGGGTTCTCGTTTCGTAAAACAGCAGCTACCTCTCCCAAATATATTCTGACAACAGCGATTAAAAACGTAACGGCACACCAGGGAACTGCTAAATATAGTATGGCTTGAAGTTATAGGCTTATGTTTCCTGGATTTTTTTTGTTGCGATTCCCCCTTCTGGATGGTACAGGAGAATTTAATGGTCGGGTGTGAAAACTAGCTCAGGAGGAGGAAGAGAGAGATCCCTACCTCTGCCACCACGGCATGAAGAACAGAAATAAGGGAAGTCCACAAGGAAATAAAGGACCATTCATTCAAAACGGGGTTTTGCTAGCCTGGGGTAGATAAAGCTCCTGCCAGTTCCGGGTTGAGGAGGAGAAAGCAATGCTGAATGAATAAAGCGTGGGGGCTTGAGTGCAGTGGGATACTGGGAGCTCAGAGCTGGGGGGGGGCTCTGCTGAAGCTCAGCCCCAGCAAGCACCCTCCAGCCAGGGCCACACATGCCGCAGCTCCCGTGCACGAAATACTGCCTTTAGGAAGTCCCTTTCCTTTGGGAAGCACGCAGGGAGGGAGAGCTTTAATTCTTCAATGTCTTAACTCAAGACGACTTGCCACTGCTGCTTTCACACAAATTTTGCTTGTGCATGATACATTATTTATTTTACAGTGGCTGAATGAAGGAGAGCTCTCGCTCTGTGGTATGCGAGCGCTTACGGACGGTTTGGCGCGTGGTTTAGCAGCTTACGCTTTTAAAGACTTGACATCTTGTTTGTATTACCTAAATAGATATATGCCGTTTGCAGGAGCTGTTGCTGCTGCTGGGCTTTTATGACGGTCTTTAAACGCGGTTTCGTTGTTTTAGCGTGGGAGAGGTCGCAGTGTTTCGCTAACTCAAAATACCTGACGCTGACAAGAGAACAAATTTCATTAAATAAAAAAGGGGTCAGCGCTGTACAGGCTGATTATTTATAAATAGTGCCGGCAGTCAATACCTGATGGTTTATTGAACTTAATGAAACTCCTGGTAGCCAAACATGTATTTTAAGAACGCATTTGACCTTGGGCATCTCTTCTGCTGGGGGGATGCTGGCTGCTGCGTCAGTGGTTTGAAATCAATAACCTCCAGTGCTGCCTTGTGAGGGCTCTCTTTTTTTAAGGGTGATATTGCAAAATGTGACAATATTCTGCTGATGAATGACTCGATACTGATATCCCTGTGGGGAAGGGTGGGCAGGGTTATGTGATGACTCTAAAAATGTACCGATAATGAATGAGGATTTAAAGAAAAAAATGCTGGGGATGCCATTTTATCCATTTAGCACTTGGGTCCAATGTCCTTGCGTCAGCCTTTACCATCGCGGGCTGTGGGTGCCTGAGCGAAACCTGTTTGTCTGATGTCTTTCACGCGTTTCGTAAGGTTGTTATGGCATTAGAGGATCCGTACTGTTATTGTCCTGCTCTTCATAATGTTAGAGTGAAGACCCCTGTGTGTGGAAATGATTCTTGTCTGGCTTGTACACCAAACTGAGGCTGTAGCCCAAAAAATCAGTGCCCAAGTCTCACTTTTATGGCTGGCTGGACATTTTATGCTGTTGCCTATAAATGTGTTGAGGGTGAACAGCAGAATGGGAGAAAAGCTGTCTGGTGCAGTGGCAAATGGGGATAAACTAGCAATGGCTGCTTTTTTTGTATCAATTAGAAGAGGGCTTCAAGCTAGCCAAAGTGTCTTCCTGTACCTTTACAGGAAGGTGAAGGGAAAGTGGGGTTTCTTAAGATTGACACTCGGTTCATGTGAGGGGATGTACATGGTCAGGCAGGTGGTTGGGTTGGTTGATTTTTCTGTGTCTGAAGTGTTTAAGGCTCCAGAGTGAATGGCTGGGTTGGTTGACTCACAAAGAGATTTTTCTGTCCCTGAAGTGTTTAAGGCTCCAGAGTGACCGAGACGGTGCTCATTGAGGAGCTTCAAGACACGTCATCGTTTTGAGGTTGCTATTCATGGCTGAGATTGAGTGTGGATTTTCTGGGTTCCTGGTTTTGGAACTGGGATGCATATCAACATTGAGAGGTTGTGTAAGCGTAATATGAAATAGTTTGACAAATCTGCTTATGCCAAAGAGCTGCTCTGTGGGCTTTAAAATGTATAGCCCTTCAGAAGAATAATACTGTTCCTTTCTAGTGAGCGTGCTTATGATGGCTCCAAACGTCCATCAGTGTAAAGAGACTCCTGCGGCTTTAGCCTGACGCAGACTGACAGTAAGAGAAGCAAGTGTACAAATAGATGTGTGATTGCAAATTTCCAAAATAAGATTCTTAATAACATCTTTTAAAAGCTTCATGTACTAAAGGGCTCAGCGGATCTCTTCATAACGTACACCGTGATTAATTCAAATGAGAAAAAACAGTCATGCAGACAGGCTTTACTGCTAATGAGCAGGATGCATAAAATATACTCTGCCTCACGAAGGTATTATTGTCATCTGACATTTTTGCAAATTCTCATGGAATTTATTTTGCATTAACTTCTGACGATGCTGATGGAGTGGGTGAATTATTGTCTCTTTGTGCTGAGACTCAAAGTAATTCTCTGTGCAGGTTTTTGGAATCTTCTTTTGCACAGTTCTGAGTTATGCACCTTATTAAGAGCATTCCATGCAGGAAAGGTTATCCCAGCTGCACAGGCAGTAGGTTAGATGGTAAATGGCATAACCCTGCATTGCTGTGGCTAAGGTTGCCAATCATAAGCAAAGACAGTGGACCTGTAAATCCCATTTTTTCCGCTAATGAGTCTTAGAGGTTTATTGCCTGGTTTAATCCCTTGCACGTTACCTGTGCAATGTGTTTCTAAACAGAAATCCTGGACCTTGGCAATGAGGGCTGGTTGCCTGACCTGAAGGGGCCTCACTGGGACACTTGTAGATGGTGAGCGATAGGGACTTTCTGTGATGATTAACAGATGCCTTCTGGCAGAGGCTGAGATGGTGTCTCCAAAATGAAGACATCCAAAACCATTGCCTGTTTGTATAAGGCTGAGTGCTTTTTGGTCTTTCAAAGTAAAATCTTTATGCATGAAGAAGAATCAAGTCTCCTTTGCTTTTGTATGTGCTCCAAGTAATCTCTTACTTAAAGAGAGTGTGTTTTCTGGTAACTGTGACTGGTTCTAGACCTGCCTGAGTAGTTCCCAGGACTTGAGTATGTAATCAGAACCAGTGTCCATTTATTTCTGACATCTTATGTGAATAAGTGCCTTGCTGTGCTGAAGTAGCAGACCGCAAGCTATACTTAGCATATCTGAAAACCTGACTCCCTCCCCAGCCTGAACAATAAATGTTGCTGGGAAAATATCTTGAATGGAAATCCTCTTAGTAAAGCCGAGTATGTGGTTTTCTTCAATGAGTTTTGACATGCTTTAATATGTGCCTATCTTGAGCTATGTGCAGAGCACCACCCAGTATTGTCTACCTGAAACCAATAAGCTCATTTAGTAGGGAGCACTTCATTCCCCCTGCTCAATCAAAAAGCATTTTTTTGCTCTCTAGCTTCCAATGTCATCCTTTTACAGAAAAGATGTGCTACCCTGCAAGAAAACAGGCAGAAGAAAACTGAAGAGGAGTTGCTAAAGAGAGAAATGACAGACTCAGCCTTAAACCCTGCACTTGCAATTTATTTGAAGAAAATGTTCAGAGAGTGCGAAGACAGGACATCTGTTTCATGTTATTCCCAAAGCAACCTGCTTATTCAGCTGCAGACATCCCCACCTGCTCCTCTAATGAGCTCGGATCTCACAGTATTTCCCATTCACCCCTTGAAACCTGGACAGAGCTGCCTGAAGCAGAGGGAAACTGCCTAAAATTTAGCGTGGGGTGGACCCTCTGCACACATGCTGCTGGAGTCTCTTTAACTCTCCCGCTGCTGGAGTTGCGAGGGTTAAATTGGCCATTACTGTACGTGCTCCTGATGTAGGATGATGTATGTGAAATTAGAGTGGCCTTGGGGCTGGAGAGGAGTTTGGGTTCTGGCCTTCAAGAGAGAATTTTTCAGTGTGATCCTTTTCTCATGCGCCACTGGCGTTTGACATTTACAATCGGCTGCTTATGCAAACTAAGGAATAGCAGAAAGAAACTGATTTTTTCTCTCTCCCTGCGCTTTAATTTTATAAAGTAAATATCACGAAGAAGTGCTTTGCAGGTACTTTTTAGCACAGTGAGCATTAACGCTTGGGGAATGCAGTTGAAATCCTTGGCCAAGGCTGCAGAGTCACTGTGTTTCAGAATTCATATGACTTTGGTGAACACTCTGGACCAAATACTCACAGTCTGCAGTGATGCCCGCAGCAGTGGAAAAAGTGTTCCAAAATGGTGCAGTCATCTGCTTGGGCAACCTTGTTTGTTCCATGCAGGGAAAGGAAGGGAATGCCCTTGAAACTTTGTAGGAGCGACAGATCCTGGTCTGAGCCCCCAGGGTCTGAAGATGTCAGTGGCAGCGTGGTGCCCACGCTCCTTTGGAGATTGGTGATTGAAAAAGTGTGTTCAATTGTACCTGAACACTCTGAGCTGACTTCTCTTGACCTGTACAGCAGCAGAGTAAATGGGACAGCCGGGGAGGCAAAAAATGGTTTTTTGTAGGCTCCCAGAGAAAGATTCCTTCTGAGTGCCTTTCCATGCACCCTTCCTTATACCATGCTATTTTTTCCCCTCTGTACAGCCAGTTACACATTCTCAGATGCAGATCCTCTCACTCAAGGAGAAGGAACTTTAGTGTTTTTCTTATGCTAAACACTTCTGGTAATTTCCCATTTACTTTGTGTGATGGGTTTTGTCTCATACCAGCCACTGTTGCCTGGACTAGTCTTGACAGCAGAGGATGTGTCTCTGATGGATTCCCCGAAAGGCTCAGTGCAGGATCCTTAGGATGTGGGCAATGACTAAGGGAAATAAGTGAAGAACTGAAATTCCTTGTGTTGGCACCTTCCAGTAAACATTCACAAATAATTTAAAGGACATGATAAACTTAATGTACCAGGCCTTACAGATGTTTTCCCAGCGACAAATGATGTCTTCTCTCCCAAAAGCCAGAGGGATGCAGATATTTGTGAGGAGCAGCGGCAGTCCCACTCCAAAGCCAGGAGGCTCTGGATGGATTCAGGCACAGGGTGAGGCAGGATACTGGAGTTGATGAAGCCACTTTGCTGTCAGACGTTCAGTTTTGGTGGTGTAAAGGTGAGTTGTGTAGGAACTGTGCGATGGGCTAGCTGTATCTGACAGCCTTGTCTGTAGGCACAGGCCAAAAAGAGCATCTCTGGAACAGTGAAAATGCCTTCTCAGTGTCATCTGAAGTGTCCCCAGCTGCAAAGGAGACAGGTTTACCCTCCTGATCAAATAACCTTCCTGGTTTTGTCATCCTGAGCACAGACTCACTCCTTGTTGGTATTTCACTTCCTTTGCCTCTAATTTGCACAGGGTCAGGGTAAATATCAACAGTGCTTTTTGGTGCCAGCACAGTCCTGTCTGTGTGACCAGGGTGAGCTGTGGTGGTGGCTGCAGACCATCCCAGCTAATGGCTGGAGGCACTGGAGCTGCTTAACAGCTTTGCTTGTGCCTCTGCCCCCCCTGCCAGGAGCCCTGCATCCTGCTACTGGGCCCCTGCCACATGCTGAAAGCAAGTAACAGCGAGACCGTAAGCCGTATGATCAGCTATGATGTGAAATCTGATAGCTCTTATAGAGGATGGGTGATTATCCGAGGGCTTTTATATAAATGCTGGGTTGAAGGAGTCCGTGGGATTCTTTATAACAGGAAATTTTGTGTCTGCTTGTTGGACCTGATGAGATGATACTCGGCAGCGGTAACGTTAGGAAGGATGTGTGAAAATGTGATCTGCAAAAAGCAACCAGGAATTGCGTGTAATGAAAGGGGACCTGCAGGTAAGTGTTTCAATAAAGGCCACTGCTAGGATTTTCTTTTTCATAATGGTAAAAGGCAGATCCTCTCTGCTGCTGTCTCCCAGGAATAGCAGATCCAGAGAACAGAGCCATGACTTTCTCCGCTGGAGTGAGCAGGAGCAAATAGCCGCTTTCTCCACAGGAGACAAAAAAAAAATTGGCAGTCACTTGTTCACCTGATGCACGGTGCTCAGTGTGGAGCACTCGGATTGTATCTGACTGCAGAGTTTCCATTTGTAAAAAAACATCTCATGGTAATTAGCTTTATTGGGTTTGGCCAAAAGCCAGGTAAAAGGCTGGATGCTGCGGCAGATAATACATAGCTCTTGGCATGGTGCTTCACAGGTCCAGATATGCTCCATTTCCAATAGCTTGTGGTGTCTTTAGTAACTTGTGTTACACAGCCGTTGCAGATACTGAGCCAGTGTAGATAGCGCAGTACGTAGCTAAGTGACTTTTCCAGTGCCCAGTATTAAAATTTATGGTATTTAAGTTGATACATCTGTTAGGTATAATGGTTTTCTCTTTGAAAATGAGTGGATATTTCCTGTTATTTGCAGTTAGGCTTGTTGGGGCAGAAACGTAAATGAGAAAAGGGAATTACAGAAGGCTGTAAACTCAGTTTAACACCAACTATATATAATTATACTTAAGAAATGGCAATAATAGCTGGAAACTCTGGCATGGTAGAAAAAAACCTGAATCCTCCCTGGAAGAATGCCTTTGCTGTTTGCAACCAATTTCACATGCTTAGTGACTTACTTATACACTGATTTCTGTAAATGGTACTTCAGCTCACAAGATGGCATTTAGCATATTAAATCAAGAGAAGAGGAATATTGGACTAAGCCTCTTGGACGACACAGGGCAGCCAGGGCTCTGTCCTCACTCAGACATTACTGGCAGTGATCTGATAACTCGTTACTGGTACCATGAGAGATGGGAGGCTATTATAAAAAAACAGTCTGCGCACCATAAAAAACTAGGCTCTTTCTTAGCAGAAAAGGTCAAGGCGTAAACACTTGTCTGGAACCTAGAAATGGTCCCTTCAGCCTGGGACTGAGATCGTGATCTCGGATCTTCAAGGGGAGATCGTGAAGGTAGTATTTATCGCTGCTGTGTGTATTGCACCTCTTCCATGATTAAGGAGACATCTTCCAGGTCCCCTATTGTAGCTCCTCCTCCAGTGAGACAAAGTGATACCCACACAGCAGATGCCGAGTCCCACTGGAGCACTGATCCTGGTGGCTGGAAGCACTAAGAAAGATTAACAGCAAACTAACAAGAGACTTAGATATGACTGAGGTTTTTTTCCTTCCTCCTGAATGACTGAACAGTTTATTCACTCCTAATCTGGAAAAAAGAATAAAAAGAGGGACATCTTCAAAAAGATTCAATTAACATTGAGGTTAACAGTGGCTTAGGAATTTGTTCCTGTGTGTTGCTCGCTAACCTTCCCTGCAAACCTGATATTAATAATAACACGTAGCTGCAGGATCTCGTGGGATAATAGCTGCAGGATCACAGTGTACAGGTCAATACCCTGCACTGTACAGCGAATATCCATCATGAACAAACCAAGTGTGGGAGATGCAAAAGATCAGCTTATGCCTCTTAACCACAGGACATGCTGTAAAGTAACTTCATATCCTCACTTAAATTATCTTAAATTCTATCCCATTTAATTCACTTCCTCTATTACTTTCAGTAAAACAATTTATTAGCTCTTTTGATATCTTTATCATTACCTCTACCAGTCAGTGTGTTTGTCTCAATCTGGCCTTATTTTAGGGACAAGAGAGTTCTTGACACCTCAGCAGACCAGTTGCAGGTATCAGTTTTGTTTAAGCATTGTGATTACTGATTTAATGGGCTGATTTCATTCCTGTAATACTCATGTTAATAACAATAACTTTTGAGAAACCCATTAAAAGTCTGTGATGGTAATTTAAAAGAAAGGTCAGATGCAGCATTCCCCATTCAATTACGATCAAGTTAGTAACTTCTGATGGATGCATTAAATGATGCTGTCATCCCTGGGCATATCACAGAATCGAAATTAGGCCCCTGTTTCATCCAGAGTGTAACACCTGCAATGAAATGGTCTTCTAGCTAAAGCAGGTGTTCTCAACAGAGGGAAGCTTTGCTGTCTTAAACTGCATTCAGCCAATACTGCGGGTGTCTGCCAATAGACAGCAACCCATAATCTATATATAAATTAAACAAAACCCCTTCACGACAAGAATATTATTACAGCTGCAAAGTCAGGCACTTGGAGGTGAAGAAATGCCAGCATCAAAGTTTCGTGGGTGACCTCAGTTTGTCCTCTCCTTCCATCGTGCACATGCATAATGATGCAGCTTATAATTACATGAGCAGAAGTTACTACTTTTTAATGCCATATCCCTGTATTCCGTACCTCAAACGTCCTTGCTCCTGGGGCTATGCAGTGCAGGGGGCTTGGCTCTGGACTGTTACTGCCTAAACCAACAAGGTGGTTTACGGAATAACACCAGATTTCTGCCCTGCAAGGAAATGTGTTTGGGGGTGTTGGGCTTTTGATTCTGCAGTAACTTAAATATCCCCTTAAGTCAGACTTGCCACGTTGGAGATAAAGGTGTGAGAATGGGGCTGCACACTTGTAAAAGTGCCATCAGAAACGGGCTGTGGACTTTGCCTACAATGCTGTCAGCAAAAATATACTGGAAAGCTTTCTGGAGTTTCCCTTGACGTTATGTAGCTCAGTGTCTGTGAGCATATGTGTGTCTGGTGAGCCTTGGTGGGAGTTTAAGCTCATTTAAAAATAGCACTTGTGCTTTATAAGGAAATAGATTTCTTGGGGAATTTGGAGCATCATTCTGGCAAGAACAAACAGGGTAAGTTTCACCAGTCATCTGCTTATGCATTTTAAACTTCTTTCTTCATACTTCTGGTCCTAGGTAGTATAAAATAGGGGTTTTTTAAATGCTTATCAGGAGCGTATGGTTATGATTTTTACACAACATAACCAGCAATATTTGGAACTTCCAGACAAAAGAAAGAATTAATCGGATATGATTTTTTAACCTCCTTTAAAGAGACTTAGCAGCAATGCAGCTTGAGTGACTGATGGTGGTTGCATCTCTCACTGGCCACTTCAGCAGATTGGTTCCTCTGTGATCTGCTCCTTTTATGCCCAAATCCCTGCCATGGGCATGGATTGCTCTTAGCATGGCTGGAAGGAGCTCGGCCTCCGCATCTGAATGTACCTAAGGGGACATCTCCATCGCCAGGAGGTACCTCAGCTGGCTTTAATATGCTTCTAAGATTTTTGCTCTGTATTAAGCCTCTTCTAGCAGCGGAGCCAAAGTAAATGAAATTGGGACTGGTATCTGTATGTACTGTGCTCCAGCCAGAGCTTCCAGCAGTGTGAGTGCATGAGATCAGCTATAGATCAAGGCTGTGCTGTGTCCTCAGCTTATCTTTTCATTCTACATCATCTCAGTTTTGTTTTTTGGGTCCCTATTTTCTCGTTGTTAGATCTGAAGGTTGACTTTGTAACTGCCTTCATATGGTTTGCCCAGGGGGTGTCTCAGCATGTCATGCTTGTACAGGACCTGCCTGCCTGCAACACAGGCATCCGTGTTTGCAAGTGCTTGGCTGGTCTTTGTGAGGTAGTAGCGCAATATTTAAGCGTGAGAGAAGTAGTCAGACCCAGAAAACTAATAGAAAATCAGCTTTTCAGTATTAACTCTTCAGTGGCTGTAACTCTGTTGTATTGTGTGTGCATAGTTGTCTCTTGTTTTGAATTTGTTCACTGTGAGGACAACAACGGGAAAACACTTCAGTTTTATTGAGTGTGATTTTTTGATAGAGTTGATAGATTAAGTTTAAATTTCTGAAACAAACCTGTACATTTACACGTAAAAAGTTCAATTGTTTTCTTTTTAAAGAACAGTTTTGGTTTAACACTTGAGTTTACTCTTGCTTCAGAAGGCAAAGGAAATCCTGATAGAGAACCAGAGACAGGGAGTCATAACAGAACTTAAACTGAAATTAGACGTCTAATGAAAGATTTTTAAAATCTTTTGTCTCAGGAGCCTGAGAGAGTGCTCCCTCTCCAGCAAAGGCTTCATGAAAAGGGAAATTCAGCCTCGTTGAAAAGTCCTTTATTCCTCTGAGACAGGAAAGAATGTTTGAGTGGAAACAGTTTTAAGAGCATCATTCTTTCTTTCTCTGGTCAGACTGCAGAAGCCCACAGTTTGATTTGTGGGTTACTCTGCAGTTTTAAGCATCTGGCAACAGATGGCCCAAATATCAGCAGTCTCCATCAAACCCAGGAAAATCACCCGTTGAAGACACAGGGAAGAATAGAAACTATATATAACTATTTGTTGAATAGTCCGTGTGAATGTGCAATGGATCTAACAAAGGTCAGATCCTGGCACGAGAAATTTGCACAAATGGAGATAAAACTGTTGCACTGGATCTCACCAGTACTCAGAGAATTTGCAGATCAGGGTGAGTGGTGCTCACCTCCTGGGGCAGACTCGGCACAAGGGGGGGTCTGCTCTCTGTGACAGTTTTCTTTGGCATTTAGCAGTTGTGTGTGAAATTATCCTTCAGACCTGTGTCTGGAAGGGAAATATCATTCCCAGAGGCAGGATCAAGCTGCTAAAGGTTGTTCAGAGAAAAAACACCACTGGTTTTATTTACAGAGACAAAACAGCCTGTGAGGTTTGTAGCATCACCCTCAGCTTTCATAGCTACAGTAACAGCGGGAAGCAGGGGTGTGCAGGTAGAATTAAAGTACGCTTGGGCTTATGTTAAGGAGATGTATATGTTCACCATTTCACTCTTCTTCCGTTCAGCTGTGTTTGCTCACATGGGGATGTAGTCTGGTAAGCCTCTATTTCAGGTAGTAATCTTAAAAAGTGGAAGGACATGCCTAAACTGCATAGATCTGAAAACTCAGGTGGAGGTTTGCTTCTCCAAACTGGAATATCATTAAACTCAGCAGAAAAGTGCTGCAAATGTAGCGTGAGTGAAAGCCACGTCAGACTCCTGGTGTAAAGGCTGTGTTTATGAGACAGATGTCTCCAAGACAGGGAATATATGCAAGTCACACTTGCAGCTACAGAATGTCCTTATACCCTTGTAGAAAAGTTTATCATCTTCCCAGGCTCATGGGGTTGTGGGATATTTTTTTCCTGGGTTGAGCTGGTGACTGAAACTCACATACTTGCTGTCATCTCGTTGGCATACTGGTTTGCCATTTGCAGTCAAACCTAAATGTATATATGTGCATTCCCCAAAATACAAGAATCTGCTTGCAGTGAGCTTCCCAAGTGACAGGAATCACACTTCCCAACTCCTTCACTTTCTTTGACCTTTTGAGTATGGGAAAGTACACGATGCGCCAATCTGCAGGGACCTGCGTGCTGCCTCTTAATTGTGCACTGTAATCAGCCGCTGCTCGTTTGCAACCCTCTGCAATGACTTAGCTTTGTCCTCCAGCTGAGGGCACAGAGGAAGCTGAAGCACTGACGAAAGCCTCTGCTTCGATGCTGATTGGGGTTGGGCGAGTGTAACTTCTGTAAACTTTGACTCTCAGCATGTATTTTATGGTGTATTGATTGGTAAAGGAACCATAAAATACAGTGTAAGCCCATATTCTCTTTGGCAGTTTCCACAACCCAAGGCAAAACTGGACCCAAAGGGCTGGCATCCTAAAAAACTTTAATTCCCTTCTAAAGGTATGCATGACCCCGGATTAATATGAAGTCAGGAGAAATAGATAACACTTGGCGTTTCACAGAAGTTTGAAGGCTGACAGGACTGAATCCATGAAATAAACCATGATAAACTGCAGGAGTTAAACTGGGTGAAGCAGGAGAAACATTAATTGCATCATGCAAGGTGAAAGAGCTGTAAAGTTGTCCTACTTTCAAAAAAAAGGAAGGATGAGGGACCTGTAGTCTTGCCTTTGTTTTGCTTTGCATTTGTAAAAGTCTCTGTGTAAGCACTCTCAGAGTTGTGAGAAAACACCTTTCACTCAACCGGCAACCAAAGTGGGGTGTTGCAGAAATGAAAAGCCCTGGCGATGGTCCAAGAGAGCTGTGACTTCCCTTGTTCAAGGTGTCTATGATTCAGGTGTGCCTGTGCCTGGAGAACCAAAAATGTAAGTGTAGAAATGGCAAAATAAACACAACATTGAAGCAAAGTGCAATGTGCTCAGAAGACAGAGGAACCAGATATTACGTGTTTGCATGCTGTAACCATGAAACTCTTTTGGAATGGATGAGGCGCGTAAGCTTAGCCCTGAGCTGGCTTCAGCCTCAGAGGGGTAATGAGCCTACACTGAGGGGTGACTCTTTGAGTTGATTCTTCCTGGAATATTTAGCTTCCAGAATCCTTTCTGGAGCTTTAGCCTTTCTCTTCTAAAACAGTAATTCCCTGCTTGATGGAATCTCATGAAATAAAATCTGCATAGGTGTAATTACTGTCTGGATTGAAATGTATGCTATTATATCTCAGGACACTAAGAAATGTCTGTGTGGTTTTCTTCAAGGCAAAATTTCTTACATTCTTGACAGGTTGGGTGTTTTTTAAAAAAAATGATGTACGTGGAGTAAACATCCTTGATGGGGAAATGGAAGGGTGAAATAAATATGAGTTATAGCTCAGTTGGTTCCCTTTTAAAGGTGAGGTACTAAATTTCTAAAGTCGCCATCTAGATGGTAAAAGGTGTAACTTTTACAATTTATTACAGCACATTTTCTCCTATATGTCCAATAAAACAATATAGATGCTCGTGACGATGCACCTCTGTCATAACATGTCATATATGCCTCAAATATATTCCCTCCAACCATAATACCATGAGGCTGTGTTTGCTTTGGTGTTTTTTACTGGTCCATGTGATGGGCAGAAGTTGGAATGAGCTTTAAAAACTTGATGGATAGTGACGCCAAATCAGTAAAATGGTAAAAAGATCGTGTAATCCTAGTTTTCCTATGGTGTTTAATTGGACCGAGGTCTAAACCAGACCTGGCTTCCTGTGGGACCAGGAAAACAGATCTGTGCTGCAAAAAATGTTTTGTATCTTTTTCCTTAATTATGGGGGAAACTGGTTAAAGCCAGGGACAATGTTGCTTCTAGGAGTAATTCAGGCTGCAGCTAATAGACACGAGCAATGAGGCTGGCTGGCTACCCCAGGCCTGTTTGGTGTGTGCTGCTTACTCCTCATTGCAGAGCAGATGGTATCTACGTGAGGTACTGACTTCAAAAGCAAACATGTTTGCAACCCAGTCAGGGTTTTACCAGCTGTCAATATGGTGGTTGTTCACACGGTGTGATCTGGGCCAGATTATGCAAAGGGGGTTAGCCTGTACATCTCCTGATTGAGCCAGATATATCACTCAGCAAGAATCATTTGCCGTACTTTTAGTAGTAATTTGTATTTTTAATAATTAGTGGTACTTCTATAAGGCCTTACATTTCAGGGAGTTCAAATAAATCTGGCTTAATTGCCTTCAGAGTGCTGCAAGAAATAACTGTTGATTGGGCAGAGCAGGGCACAGGCTGCATGGGCACCCAGGGATAGCACAGGGCCTTCAGAAATACCTATTTACAAGCTGACGGCCTTGACTCATGGGTTTTAGCCATACGATAAATCAAGAAGTAATTTCTTCCCCTACCATAAAGGAAAGCAATGTTCAATTTGCTCATGTTTAGATATAGAATATTATATATATTTTTTAACCTCACATTCTTGCTTATAATAAATATAAATATATATAGTGAATACATAAGATATCCAACATAGTAAAAGAAATATGACATATAGTAAAATATTTGCTGCATTTGGTTCACTACACTTTAGCTTATTAACATGAGTTTTAATTAAGTCTACTGAAGACGTTATTTGTCTCCTGTAACAGTTCAATAGAGAAGTAGGACAAATTCCAGCCATAATTGCATTTCATCTCTTTAGGGAAAAGGAAAAAAACTCCATATATTACGCTTTCTAGTGGTGAGCATGAAGGAAAACCTATTCTGAGAAGATCTTATGTTGGGTTGAAAAATGGACAATTACTTTATTCCTAAATAAAGATAAACCGATCCTGCATATATGTGCTTAAATTTACACAAGACTGAATTATACTGGGTTACTCTCATACTTAAAACTGAACGTATACATTTCATCAATATTGTGAAACCTAACAAAAAATGAGGGTAGAATGTCATAAAAATCAAATGTGTGTGTTGCTCCATCCCCACTCCCGCCGTCTCTTCAGTGCCTGAAGTGCTGGTTTGGCCATAACTAGGAACTAGCTTGCGAAATAAATTCCCTTCCGCTGACTGAAAACAAAGCTCTTCATAACCCTCTGCTTAAATTCCTACTTAGAATCATAGAATCATAGAATGGGTTGGGTTGGAAGGGACCTTAAAGATCATCTAGTTCCACCCCCCCTGCCACGGGCAGGGACACCTTGCACTAGACCAGGTTGCTCAAAGCCACATCCAGCCTGGCCTTGAAGACATCCAGGGATGGGACATCCACAGCTTCTCTGGGCAACCTGTGCCAGTGCCTCCCCACCCTCTCTGTGAAGAATTTCTTCCTGACGTCTAATCTAAACCTCCCTGATTTCAATTTATACCCATTACCCCTTGTCCTGTCACTACAGGCTCTTGTAAAAAGTCCTCTCCCAGCACCCTTGTAGCCCCTTCAGGCACTGGAAGGTGCTATAAGGTCTCCTCGGAGCCTCCTCTTCTCCAGGCTGAACAAGCCCAGTTCTCGCAGCCTTTCATCATAGGAGAGGTGCTCCAGCCCTCTGATCATCTTCGTGGTCTCCTCTGGACTCGCTCCAAGTGGTCAATATCCTTCTGATATTGAGGGCTCCACTTCAGTACCATCATGTATTTTTGGCACTGTTTGTCTGTTGTCTGTCCTTTGGGAGTATCTCAGTCTAATCTAATCTTTAGCTCAAGACCTCACTTGTATTTACCAGCACAAGAGCAGCGTTTGCTCCTAGCCCCAGGTGTATGAGCTGGCCGTGGGCCGAACTCGTGGCCGCACTTTGGAGATAAATACCAGTGAGGAGGATGATTTCAATTGTTTGGTAATAAAATCAGGTCATCAAGAATTATGAGAACAACCAAAGAGGCCAACTTGCAGGGTTTTTGTGTGGAGATAGTAGGGCTTATGTTTAATTTGCTATAATACCCATGTAAGTAAATACCAGGTGCTTGTATTTGGAATACCTTTAAACAACCAATTTACGAGCTGTACTGTAGATGAGTGAGTTACAGAGCGACATTAGTTTCTATTCAAATGCCCAGGAGTGGAAATGCAGGTGATAATGTACTTGCTGGAGAGTGAAATGCTTCACTGAGTAGACAAGGGGATGATAAAGGTAGTTGTTCTGGACTCCAGATGCCCTATTGGTGGCATAACTTGCCTAAATGACTATAATTTCAGTGACAGGCTTCGTGGTCCGTATGGGCAATTTCTAGAGTTTATCGGGGATAAGGTATGACAGACACAAAATGAATATTTCCCAAATTTTGGGTATTTTTACTGGTCTAAATATGAATAGCTCTGCCAAGAGACCCTGGTGGATGGCCCACATCTAAATACCTTTCAGTGTAACAGGAATTTTTCCATTGTTTTTTCTGGCATTTGATTCAGGGCCCTCTTCCTTGGAATTTGGCTGAGAAAACCTCACTTAAAACTATACAAAATCTGGTCTTAGTCAACTGTTCATTTCTGCTTAAGAAAATCTACGTGACATGGAATATAACATGTTTCTGGAGAAAGTTTAGTTGTATTTTTTTGCCTGTTCACAGACCACTCCATCCTAGCCTGTGGATTTCTGCCACATGAGTTTTTATTGCTTTTGTCTAGAGATAAAAGAGTTGGATGGCTATTTCTGCCCTATTCCTGTTGGACTGACTGGCTTGTGAGCAGCTCTGATTCTGGGTGGTTCAGTTTAGCAGTGAATCCAGACACCCTTCACAACTACCTAGCACTTTTACTTACTCAAACAGTTAGACTTTGTCTTAAATGGGATATTCATGTAGCATGAATATGTATAGGAACGTATTTGGAAGGCACTGAAGAAAGCATTGGGTATGTTCAATTTTATTATTACTGCAATCTTTGCAGAGATGCAGTGCCTGGTTTAATTGTGCGTGATAACTTCTGCAAGTACTCTGTTCTCACGTTTTCTACAAATCCTTTTTCTGTATTAGGTCAGAGCCCAAAAACTATGAAAAAAAAAAAAAAGGAATTAGTGGTAAAATAGTGATTTTGCTGAGAAATGTTCAACAAAAAAATGACAAATCATCTCTCCCATCTGTCTCCTAAGCAGTATGAACTCTGTCTTGAGATACTGTTCATTGTTTTCATGCTTGGAGAGAATAGAGAGCCCGTGATTCTTACTCCCAAGAAGAATAATAGATTTTCTTCTTTTAGTGTGGGTATAGCATTTGACACTTGGAAACACAATTGGGTTGCTTGCCTTCACTTATCTTCTGTGTCTTATCTCTGGAGTCTGCCAGTAAGTCACTGGAAGGGTTTTTTTTGTGTTGTGAAGGGATTTTTTCATTCCTTTTTTTATCCCAGCCAGTCACGTCGATGGCAGATACGATGGTTTGCCACTGGGGAAGGATCTGGGACCATCCCCCACTCAACTACATTAACTTGCAAAAAACCTCCAGTTCCCCTTTCCTGAGCAAAAGGAGAGTTTCAGACTCATCTCTAATCTTTGTACATTAACGAGGCACTTCCAAAACCTACAGTGTCCAGGTAGATGGGAGAAGGACTGGGAAAAAGCCTGGCTCACTGCCTGGGTTAACTGAACACATACCTGAGATTGCCCTCTAGGGCTCTTCTGACACTCTCCTGTGGCTCATTGCGCTGCCAGGACAGCACTGCCTGCCTGCTGTCCCCCCTTGCAAAAATCCACACTGGCCTTTCTCATCTTTACCTTCCAACTCTTCCTTGCTTTAGTAACACTGAAAGAATCTCCTACTCAAGCTCTAAGAGAGGTAGCTTATAGTAATAGAGGTGAGAAAGCGGCACAAGAGATGTACTGGTTTGACTAGAGCTTTGTCTCCAGGAAATCTCCTTGTGAGTGCCGAGAAACATTGCAGCCTAACTAAAGCTTGGAGCTAAAAAAGCCCAACCTCCCGATCTGCACTCCCAGTGCATCAGCCAGAGATCCATGTCATTTAAGGCAGCAGCTTTTGGGTGAACACCCAGCCTCTTCGCTCGCTGCGACCTTGTGGTGCTGCACCGTGCTGCCCTCGCTCTCACCTGGTCCAGCGGCCAACCATGGGACCTGTGTCCCCTGACTTGTGCCCTCCAAAAGCTGGTTTGTCCTCTGCTTTCAGCAGGTTGTGTGCGACTGCTGAGCGCATGGCAGGTGAACCTGTGGGTATTGCACTGCGAAGGGAAGCAATTGCATTAGGTGCTTGGGGAAAGGGCTGAGGAGCATCTTGCCTGGCCTTTCCAAAACAGTGTTCTCCAGAGCTATTCCCGAGCTTAATAGCACTGAGCCCTATTAATTCAAAGAAGCTGCTCTAGGACCACTTGGGAGATAAGGGAAGATTAAATAAAAGAGCATAAATGCTTGAAGATGAATCCTTAATACCCCTGATGAAAGGAGACCGGATTAAGTGAGAGTTGCACCTCTGCCTCTGTCAGCTCCGTTTCAGTGCTGATCTCCTCCCCAGCTTCCTCCAGCTGCCACTGGGAATCCTCTAGCTCTAGGCTGGAGGACAGTTCAAGTCATTCTGACATTAATATCTTTTCTGAAAAAGCACTGTGTAAGGGACTGAAAGGAATATCGGTTGAGACTCTCAGGATATTGTGGCAAAATGCTTGTTTAAAGGGTGGCATAAGTTTTATAAACCCACAAGCGGTAGCGAAAATGATGAATCAAAGGGAAGCTCTGCTACAGAACAGTCTTTGTTAAAGGAAGATGCTTTCTAAAAGAAGACATATCTCAGAGAGTGCTAAAAAAGAGCAATAAAGTATGAACAATAGGCCTAATTCTTCTACTGCACTTTGAAAAATAAGGACAGACCTTGCTGAAACGCATGGGTTCCTACAGCTGGCAGGCATGGGGGTCTTGGGCTGGGAAAAGCCATTCTTTCTCTAGGATGGACTTCTGGATGGCCCCAGACTTGTCAGCAGGGTTTTTGCCTCTCTGAGGCACACTGTGAGGATGGATGGATGCCAGCAGCTACTATAATGGTGAGGGGTTTATAAGAAAATTAAATGGATGGAGTTTTTTCTCTTGGAAAGACCTCATGGAAATAAGAAAATAAACTTACAGGCTGCTTTTGACACACATGCTGGAGCTGCCCCTGGGTGTGTAAGTGGATGCCAGGTGCCTTGGCTGTCCTGGACGGTAGAAGATAATTGATATATGAGGAGAGTGCACAGATATTGCTCTTTTAAGCTTCTTCCATAAGTAATAACAAATACTGAACAAAGAAGTGTCCTCTTTACCCTTTTCAGGGATATTTGCTAATTGTTAGACGGGAGCTGGTTCTGATCTCGCCTGTTCTGCACTGTTGTGAGTGATGAACACTTGAGCCTTCAGCCAAAGGCTTCGACTGGCAGATATGCTCCTTCTGGCAGTCTGGTGGAGCCATACCCATGTTTTCCAGTGCTATTTGCAGACACCCCATTATAGTTTATCTGGGAAGATACTTGCAAAATGTTCTGGCATGGCCCTTTTTGGTGAAATGATCTTGTGTTGGTCCCGGGAAACCACCTTCCTCAGCCAAACTTTCAGCAGGGCAGAGGAGCTGCAGGTCACCAGTTTTAAGGGAGCGATCTTGATGTATTTATTTCTGGTATCCTGGTTGGAGCGCAAGCATTTTAGGGCGTGCAAGTTGCGTTCTTTTTTTTCTCCTCAGGTGGATTTTGTCTTTCTCTGAGAGCTATGAGGTTGTTGAAACACCCAGAAACCTGTGCTCAGCTGTCACTTTGGAGCCTGCTTCAATACATGCTTGTGCCTCATGTGGGATCAGTGCCCCATCCTCTCACATCGCCTTCCCTTGGAATCCTTGTTGAAGTGCCGTTAACGGGAAGGCTGTGCAGCGTGTTGGCTTTATTTATGCTGATTTTCTTGCACTGTGGTACTTTAGGCCTGGCATCAGCCAGCATATTAGCAACCATTGAAAGCCAATATATCCCAAAGAGAAGATGACTAGACTGGGCACAGCCCACCTGAAAGAGACTCAGTCAATTACACCACACTCGCAGAAGTTTCCCGTGTGCTTCAACAAAGCATTAAGGTAATGTCAGTGGTTTAGACCCACAAAAGCCAGGGATTTTGGACTTCAGGATGACACTCAGGTTTTTAAAATGCAGGTGTGTGCCTCGGTAGCACAGGCGCTCTTGGGCAGGGAGTTCTCAGGGGAGCTGGTTTGAAGCTGCAGCAGATGGGCACAGCCGTACGCTGGGGACGGACTGCACTGTACCGCCGGGTTGTCTTTGATGTCTCTCTGACTCGTGTTGTTATTACGACTACTGTTACTGTCAAGGTGAAATGTAGGGATAGTGCAGTGAGATAAAGACACTGATCTGATTATAGTGACAGACTATGAAAACAAACCGTTCTCTGAGAGTAGAGTTTTGACGGTTGACTTTCTTTTTTTAGAACGTTCTCAAAGCTCGGGATATTATGCTCTTTATCTGCTCACTGTTCGAAGCAGAAGGTTACCTGCATTAGGCATGCACAGATATGCAGAATGAAGTGCACTAACAAAACAATCAACAAATTTAAGCCAAATGTATACATCTTAAAAATCTCTTGAGTTTCTGACTTTTTCCCTTTCCTACAGTTCCCAGCCTGTGGTAGAAACTACACTATTGAGCACCACAGTGGGAAAAACATGCTGGGCTGCCAGGGTGGCAGATCAGTGAAGCTTTGGGATGTGCAAAAGATGTTTTCAACTGCACTGGGCTTGGCTCTGCCTTGCAAAGGCAGCTAAATGAGGAGCAGTTACCTGAGACAGGAAATAATGAAGCCTGATTGCTCATGGGTTTATATCTCATAGCTGATTGTGGGCTTCGGCAAAGCCTTTCCTGCTGCACAGCCATCGGTACGGTGTGAGACTTGTAAGCAAGTCAGTCCTTTGCAGTCACTAAAGAAGGGAAAAATGCTGTTTACATATGCAATCAGTTCTGCTGGTGAGGCAGTGATGAGCGTTCTACAGAATTGCCTGTGGAAATATTTTTTTTTCATTTTTGGAAACAAAAACTCTTGGAGAATACATTGGGAAGAAAGGTCGTCTTGAGAGGCAAAAAAGAGGAACGTCATACAGTGTGATGTTTTTTTCCCCAAACATTGAATTTGCAGTGTCTGGGCTCCATGTTTCTGTCAGCAGTTTCCATTGTCCTCCTATTTTTACAGGTAAATTTTACATGTGCGTTTTGTCATCACCTGGGAGGCACAGGCATTGCCTTGTTGGACCCCAGCCTGGATGGCCTTTTGTTAACAGGCGCTGGGCAGAGAGCACCAAGGTTTGGACAACTGCCCTCTATGTTGTCTGTTCAATGATGCGCACTGTGAGCAATGCTGCTTGCAGCTGGGAAGCCTCTCCAGGCAAATGGGTGGCCTAAATGACAGGCTGGTTTCTGAACCCAGGTGAGAAGAAGGGGCTGTGATCCTGATGGCAGTTGCTCTGGGTTGCTTCCCCACCTGCACCTCCTCCTGCTCAGGTCCCAGACTGGTTCATCCATCCAGAACCAGCCATAGCTGATGTTTCTGAGAAAGCTCCATAAAACGTGTCTGTGCATGCTTGTGTTGCAGCTGTTCTGTACCTCCTGTTGCCTAACGGGATGGCATAATTCCCAAAAGGCAAGAAAAAGCATCAATCTGGAGTTGCGTGTATGAGACCTGAGGCCATGCACAGCTTCACAGCAGCCAGGCACACAAACAGCGCAACAGCAAAAACAATCGTGTGCCGCTCGGCACCTCCGTGCCCAGTTCCCTCACGTGCCTTTTGACTCCAAGTGGCTGTGAAAGGGAGGCCAGTTGTGGAAGACATGCATTATTTATCTCCAGGGCAGAAGAGCCGTGCTGCAGGGCGGCAGCTCTGGTGATGACTTCTTGTTTCTACCAGCTGCTGACCTCTTGCCATCTTGTGGAGCTGGTTTTCAGAGGTCAATGAGGTTCTGCAGCGAAAGAAAAGTTTTCTTTTGGCTGTCTTGATCTCTTCACGAGTTGGTGCTTCATGCTGGCAAACTTGTATGGAGTTTTGCTTTGCTTTGCAAACCAGCCCCAGGCAGACTTGGGGCTGCTGTGGTTGTTGGCGTTGGCTGGTGGGAGTGGGTCGGGGCCGGTTCATGCCCTCCTGACAGCAAAGGCACAGCCGTCGGCTTGAAGAGCCACAACATCTTTCTTTACTGAGGTGTCAGGTGTGGTAAACTGTGCTTGATTTATGAAGATTATCTCTGGAGAGGCTGTTATCGAACAGAAAATAAAGGACATTTATTTGTATTCATATTTAGTAAGCATGAGGTAATCTATAAACTGCATCAAATCAAACGTGGATTCCCTGTTGGAGAGTGTTCAATCGGTGGTGATTTATAAATATTTTACCTCCTCCTTTGTATACCATAGGGTGCTTCCTAAGATGAAAAGGAAAGGAAATTTGTATGATATTCCACCAAATGGCTAAATAACATTTGCCCTAAATAGCAGCAAATTGGTTCTTTTAAAATTGTGCATGTTTATTTGAATGCAGGCATAAAATAGGTGTGTTTGCCTCAGTCTTTCCTATTATTACGGATTGCTTGTTAAAATGTCAGACACATTTTTGTCAGTTAGAAGTTGAATTTTTAGAGTGAAGGTGCTGTGGAGGGACTGGCTGGATTATGCTGAGGTCTTACCTGCAAGCCCTGCTTTGGGGTATCCAGCGTGCACTGAGGGAAGCAGAGATTTTCCCACAGATTTCTGTAGGTTTAGATCTGCTCCATCTCTCACAATTTTCCCTGCTAAAGCTCTCACTGTCATTGGTGCCCTTGCAGGATCTGGGCACCGCGAGCAGCAGATACGAGGGCAGTGTGTACATAAGGGGGATCCCTGTACTGTGCTTGCATTGCTGTGTCAAGGACGTGGTCTTTGTTGGAAGTAAATGTCCACTTTCTGCTTGGATCTGTGTCTACGAAGGGCAGTGGGAGAGGGATGCTGCTTATTTCTCACAGGCTGGCTTATGTCACTCCTATTTCTCAGCATAAACGTCCTCCCTTTGCAAGTGGAAAGGGGATGTCATGAGGAAATCTATTTACAGTGCTCTGACCTGCACTCCCAGTGGATTTGGGACTGTCAGCACACCCGGTTTCCAGCTATGAGAAGTGCAAATGTGTTCTGCCAAGCTTCCTCCATCTCTGCCAATCTTTACTCATAGTTCAGATGGTCGTTTTTTACGACTTGTTATAGCACTTCTTTTAAGGCAAACCAACGGCATCAGCCTTGTATTGCAATGAGTGTGTGTGCTCAGGTAGATACAGCCAATGGAACAGGAGAACATGGTTAGAGGCAGTTTGGGGATTTTGCCGATCTTTAGGTGGGTCTGGAGAGTATCTGACCCGCTAAGTGCATTGGGTGCTACATACGCAAAAATACGTTTTGTAAATGGATTTTAACACTCCAGAGCTGCTGGCAGGCTGTGCGGTGGGCTTTAAAAAGCGATGCGGTGCTTGAACAGGATGTGTGGCTTTGAAGTGGCGGTCTTGGAGGGGATTAGACACTTGCTGACATGAAGGAAGGGCCATGGCAGGAGCAAAATACATCACCTTTGTGGCTAAAATCACTCAATACACACACTGATACTTGTTCTTCCTGCAGATAATTGTATTTTAGGTGTAAGTGCTCTGCTTTTCCTGCTGCTTTGTCACTCCTGTGATTATGGAAATAATGCTTTCTACAAGACCAGAAAGCTGGTCATTCCCAGGCTGGGGAATAGTCCACAGTCATTGAAAGCTGTGGTTGTTTTTAAGTGAGAGATGATCAAAATTGACCTGAAGATGCAGCCTAATTTTACCGAGCATATCACAAAAACTATCTCCATGCACTTGGCAACACACGCGTTACAGGCAGCGCTCTGGCTGGATTCCGCAGCAGAGCAGACTTGTGCCAGAAAATGCAAACCAGGAGCATGATGCAAGACCTACACCGCTGCTCTGCAGGGCTGCTTTGATGGGAGGGACATTGACCAAAACAGGGAGGACCCCATGTGCATCCCACCTCTTGTCAAGTTTGTAATAGTGCATTGAAATACGCAGGTAGAAACAAACTTACCCGCATCCATTAACTTCAGATCTGACCCATGGATGTTTGACCATTTGTGCTAAGGCTTTTTTTTCTTCTCATCCCTCTTAGATGCACTACACTTGTAGTACCTCTTGTTCTGACAGACAAAATTCGCAGCACTTTGGAAAAAAGGCTGCTAATAAAAGCAGCAAAGAGAAAGTTAGGGAACTGCAGAGGGTGGATTCAGTGGTGGTGTTTGCAGGCTCTTCCGCTTGCTGCCGGGGTCTGTCCTGGGCCCCGAAGGAGAGCAGGGCTTCGAAGAAGTTTGATTCATTCCCTGTCCAAGGCCAATGGTGGGTTTCTGGGCAGAGCTGTGTGGCTGTACGGAAGGGACAAGCTAGACTATTCGCAAGTGTTTTGCTTACTGCCTGTGAGAAACATTGTCCTTCATTTATTCTGGAATTTTTCCTTTCTGTGCTTGAGCAAAAGATCTTCATTCCTTACCATCCCAAATTATTTCCCCCATAATACTCACCATGGACCGATGCGTAAATTTGAAGGGGTAAAGAATTGGCTTGGCTGTTTTGTAGAAAAGCAGAAAATACTGTGTCTATATGAGGCTGGATTTAGTGGGTGCATCCCGGGGAGCTCGTGAACTAAATTACACACGAGCAAAGCATGACCAGCTCTCCCTGGTACTTGTGCAAAGGCACAGCCCAGGCCTGGGTCCCTAATCCTCCTGGACCATTGCCAATGCCTTTTTTGAGGGACTTTCTGGAGTTCAGGACCAACTGTGTTAGTGAGGTTGCTTACACTGTTTGAACTCGAGCACCCTGAACTATCCTTGGCAAGGCAAAATCAGAGGGAGTGGACTGACATAAAGGAAATATTAGAGCTAATATTAAGCCATAGAGAATTAAGGTACAATATATTTCATTGTATTTTAAGTCTGTAACATAAACAGTGATGAATTCTTCTTCTCTGAGTGCTTCCAAACGAGATTTTGATCACACCTAGAAGGTTGCTGTTTCAGCTGAGGGGGCAGGAAATCCAAGATGTCCGAGATGAAATGACCTTCCCCTCTCTCTCCCTATAGATGACTTACATTTAAGCCTAGATACAAACCTAGATTTCACAGCTGGTTTTTAGTGTAGACGAACCCAAAATCTTGGATCCAAAGCTTGGCAGTGTTCCAAATGCAGTAAATTGTATCATAGCTTATCCTCCTTTCTGGCTCTCCTGTCTGAGGTAAAGTTCTCAGACAACAACATAAAGTGAAGCAAGATCCACAGAAACACTGCAGTTCACTGGAATATATATTTATTTCTTCCATTTCTGGAAATCTAGATGGAAGTCAGGGAAAGCAGAGGGATTGTCCTAATGAAACTGGCAACAGTAATTGTAATTAAACTAAACCATCTAGGTTTTAAACAAAAATATTCAGAGTCCAACCACGTTTTGTAGAGGTTAGTTTTCTTCCTTTCTTACATGGCAGATATATTTCTGCTAAAGCGTTATGCGTTTAGCATTGACTTGCATTAAAAAGACATTAAGACCATAGAAAGCTTTTTTTTTCCCACAACGATCGATTGCTAAGAAGAGCTGTATGTGAAATATTGGGACTAAAAAGGTTATTCCAATGTTTAAGCAGTGCCAGGCCTAAGCACACATAACCTTTTAAAATGGTAAAAATAATGGGATTGCTCTAAGGCAGCTTCTTGTTTGCTTATTTACCCATTTGGTGCAGCTGAGCAAAGGGCTGCGCTGGGGTGAGGATTTTGCTGAAGGCCTGGGGAACAGAGCTGCTCCCTGGCCAGGGTGAGGAGTGATTGCAAACATGGGACTGACAGCCACTGCATGGGAGAAATTACAATAATTAGCTCCCCACAGCTTGTATGGATGAGCTGGTGTGTAATATGTCCTTAAACCAGAAATGTGACATCTCTGGTGTTATGAAAGCTGTTGTCTTTATTATGCTTCCCTTCTTGAAAAACTCAGGAGAAGTCATAAGGGCTGCTGGGATAAAGGCAGAAATGTGGGTATTTTCAGTGGAAAACCTTTGGCTTCAGATTTTATTTCCTCCACTACTCTTGAGCGTGCACAATAAATCTTCCCTAGTTATTTTCACTTGAGGCAATGATGCATCCGTGATGTGTTACAGTTTACCCTGGTGCAACATATACCTTCAATTTACTTTTTTACAAGCCTACTAATTTTTATGGATTGCCAGAACTGTTTATGAACTGAGGAACAGCTGTATGATGGAAAAGAAAATTAAAAAAACACAAGCAAGTATCTGTAGTGAACAAGCAGACCGACCAATGCATTTGTATTTCGGAAGTGAGTGAGATCCTTCACAGCCGACCCTTCATTGGCCGCCACTGGTGCTGAACAGCACTGCTGTTGACACAAACTTTCAGCTCCAGGAGCAATGATGTGCCCTAGACATTCCCAAAATGCTGCTTACGGTGGGCTGGATAGCAGCTGGGACAACAGACGTGGGGACTGTGTAGCAAAGTTCATCTTCAGCACGAGGAGACGTATACATGGAGATTCACCTCGCTTGTGACTGGCTGCTGTGCAGTATGTTGCCCTTTGGATTTTGAATATATTTTTGAGGAATGGGATGTTTTCTGGACTTTGATTGACACGTCTGGTCTCCTGAGTGACTGGACGACTTACCACAGCCCAGCACAGCTGCAGAGGACAGTGCAACTTTATGGGTGAGTGCCTTGTGCTGTCAAGATGGCCCAAACTTAGGCCACATCCAAAAGTTTTGTAGGTGACCAGTGTACCCTGAGTGGCACTTTGTGTCCTCTAGTCCAGATGTGAGATTTTTGCTCCAAGACCTTGGAGCAAAAAGGAGATGAAATACGGCTTCTTTTTGCTCAAAGGGCTCCAGAGGTCTTGGAGGAAAATCAATTTATTTGACAGACTTGTCCAGGAGAGCGCTCAGCTGGTGGCTGGCCTCTGTCCAAGCTCTCTCCCTTACAGGGACAGGCAGGATAATTCAGCAGATATTGTTATAGAAGAGTGGGATAACTTGTTTGTGAATGTCCAAGTGTCTGAAGAGCTTAATGAGTAAACGCTAGGGAGCAAAAATCTGTTTGGTACTTGCTTTTTCCTCCTTTTGAGCAAAGGAACCTATTTGACCCTGTTCTGTGACAGGCATCGGTTCAAAGGCACTTTGAAAAGGGGCGATGGAAAGCGTTGAAATGGTCGGTGACTGTTTGAACATTATGATTTCCCTCAGAAGTACACCAGGTTTCTCCTCGGAGCATGGATATACCATGACTGATTTGTTTTATCAACAGCTAGTCTAATTTTCCATTTTTCATCAGCTTTTTTTCTTCATGCTTTAACTTTTTAACCTTCTTATCCCCTCTAACTGAGAGTGTTTTGGGTGATTTAAAATGAAATTTAAACAACACTCTTTTTCAAGAAAAAGCATTGCTGTTATTTTAGCAGCCTTGAAGACGTGGTTATTGCTGTTGTAACACAGCAATGGAAAAATACCACTTTACTTGAACCCTTCTCCCTGTTTTTACTATCACTTTCGGTCTTCTTGGGATTTAAGTATCTCTGAAAGCCTTCCACATGTGCAGCCACTGGTAGGAGCCGTTGCTCTGGTGTGGTGGATAAATGAGTTTTGCAGCTCTTTCCCAATCGAGTTAGTAGCTGTGATAGGAAGACCAAAAAGTGGGAAAGGGGAGAGGTTGACACATGCTCTTCTCACTCTCCAGCACATCAGCCCCTGCCTTCAGCCTTGCAGTGTGAATACGTTCTGCTGCAGCGTGAGTGGTGCACGAAGCAAACGCGTTTTTTGGTATGAATGTGCCTGGTGGTTACTCTACATGGATCCCATGGTTTATGTTGCGTTTTCATTAAGCGTATTTCACGGGGCTTTCATTCACTGTTGCTTTTAAGCAGTGAGGGACTGAAATAGATGAGAGTCCTGGAATATCAAAAGAAGGTTAACACAAGGATGAAGCATTTCTTTGTTTTAGTAGAGAAATGTTAAAATCATAGTGAGAGCAGAAGAAGAAAATTACAGAATGTAAATGTCTAACCTCCTTTCCAACCTGTACTTAGGGGAACCACGTGGTTATCCTGCTTCGAAGTCTCAAACACCCGAAAATGGCTGCTGCAAGGGGGGCATCCACTGCTGACCTGCTCAGCTAACGCTAAGGCTGCCCACTGTGAGTTGCAGGGAAGAGGTTATTTGTGGGAGAGGTACTAAAGATCAGACTCTGGCACTGCAAATTTAAGGTTTGCTGTTCGGTGTTTCAGGACGCTTTAGACAAATAATGTCAGGGTTGATTTAGCAGAGATGATCCTGCCTTGGGGAAGGGAGTAACTGACCTTGTAGAATCTATTCCCACTCTCCTTTCCACGATACTGTTATCATTCTGGTCCTCTGGGACCCAAAACTGTGCAGCATTTTGCATCTCAAAGCCTAAGAGAAGGTTACCAAAGGCAGAAGAGGTTCAGCCAAGAGTATGAGATGCATTTGCAGAAGTTATTGATGTGTTATTATTTGACATCATTAACTTGCACTTTTAACTCTAAGATATGTACCTGAAAGGCTTCATGGCCTCTTTGTCTTCCCTGGTCAACAAGGGCCTCAGGACATGTATGAAAAATAACTCACTAAAGCCCTTTACTCCCCATCTCAGTAACAGATCAATGTGACAGGTACTTACAGCCTCCCTTCACTTCCTGCTGGCTGCCACGTGCTCCTCTGTCCCTGTATTACACGGGAAGGACAGTCCTTAGCTGCCACCTCTCCAGTTCTACCAAAGCTATGCCAATTAAATGGACCTTTTTGTATTTATTATAGAAGTTACTTACACCCAGTGACATTTCTGCTGATTGCTGTTAAAATCCCCTCTGCTTTAAAGTCGGCAGCTGCATCTTGGAATGACAAACAAAACTGTTACTGAAGGAAATGTCTCCTGAAGTATTGAGCATAAAATTGTTTAATGGTAAATAATACAGTCTGCAAAGATATACTGGGAAAATGGACTAAAAGGAGAAATCATATTTAATGTACTCTGGTGTTTCACTCGTTGCAGTCAGAGGAATTGATAATGCAGAGTTAGTGAGGAGGGTAAGAACACTCAGGGGAGACAAACACCAGCCCATACACCTTGGGAACAGAAGAGCTGAAGGGTTTCAGAAAAATGTTTTCTTTTACTTTCTAGTTCTTCTGCTTATTGTTTGGGGGTTTTTGGGTTGGGTTTTTTGAGTTTTTTTAGAAACAATACATTTCTCTTTTTTATCTCCTCCTCTTTCTTTTTCTCATTTTCTTCCTTAAACTTCCCATTAGTTTCTGCTGTGTAGTTGTGCAAGATCAAAGGTTGTCAGCCTTCACTGATGGATACCTATCTGCGTACGTTATGTAACTCACCCCAGCCCCAAATCAGGTTAGTGCAGAAATAGTGACTACAACTTTGAACTGCCGATCATACGGCAAGAAGCAGCCGCTGGCATCGTGTGCCATGCCACGGTTTTGGCAGCACAGTCAGGAAGACATAGCACTAAGTTTTGTGATTGTAGAAAAGAGGCAGAGCTCGTGCCTTACATGTATCATTACAGCCACGCCGATCTTATATCGTGTTGAAAATCCTATACCAATTTCTTAATTCTGAATCCTTTGCACTCAGAATCCCCATTTTTGTGATAACAAAGGTGGAAAACATTGTGTGGGGTTGGGTTTTTTTGGTTTGGTTTGGTTTTGGGTTTTTTTGTGTGTGTGTGGTCGTGTGGGTTTTTGGGGTTTTTTTTTTTTTGTTTGTTTGTTTGTTTTTCATCTGAAACTCATTAGAATAAAGTCGTGACTAAGCTTTGTAAGGAGAGTATGGTGTTTGTGGAGCAGGTTCATGCTGGCAGGTATCCTGCTCAGGCTGACACTGCCCTTGCTTCAGCCGAGCTATAGGGACTGACTGGATAATGGTCCTTTAAAACCGAGGAGCATGGAGCTCCTTCCGAGCTCAAGATCCCCGCTCTGCTCTCAAGCTGCTGTCTTTTAATGAACTTGCTATGGCTTCAGTAGATTTACCCACGACTCAGAGCTAAATTAGGCCCCTTTCTGACAGTTTGTTGCTGAACTGGGCAATTTCATTTCAGAGTTTCAAAGATCAGACTCAATAATGAGTCATAATTTTCCTAGCTCTCCAATGAATCTGTCATTTTTCCTAGCGAGCACTGGGGCGTATCGGGGAGACTTCTCAGTCATAGATGTGTGACCCCATTAGCTACGACGGGCCAGCTGAAGCCATGGGGTACCTTCGGTTCAGGGGACAGGTTACGTTTGCAGCCGTGTAGGGTGCAGTTTAGGCTGCCTCTATCGAGATGTTCATCCTATGTGTTACATGCAGAGGCAGCTATGGTAGGCAATGCGTTCAAAACTGTCCAGTGGAGGGGGGACCTGCCAACATTTGACTTTTTTAGTAATTCATGGGTCTGCTGATAATTGTTATTTCAGTGTTTCTGTCTCATTTATTCTACAAGAAAGGCTGACAGGGCTGCAGCTTGATTTTTCTTGGTTAGACAAAAAAGTGTTTGCTGGTTACATAGCATCCCTAAGGAATCCTTCAAAACCAGACAGGGTTGCTCATTATTTTCCACTGGCCATGACCACTGGTCTGTGTTAAGACAATTTATTGTTTCCATGTTTACTGTCAGGGAAGAGTTTGTTTTGTCTTATTTTAAACCTTCTTGAAGCCTGTGCATAAACATTCACCTGTTGCTCCGTGGTACCTAAATAAGAATTGAGCCTTATGTAAGCTATGGGAATAAGATGGAAATACTGCACTGAGGATGCAAGCAAACAAAACCAGTATTATTGATCTCTTGAAAAATGTATGTGTGTATCTGCTGGACCTCCTGCTATGAAATCAGGATATCTGAGCACATGCACGCACCTGACTCTGTCCCCATTGCTCCTTATCTCTGGTAATTCAGTTCCTAAATGTTAGGGTAGCAGCAGCAAAATATATTAGAAAACAAAAATACAAGTAAGAACTGCTATGAATTAAAAACTCTTGGAGACAATGCAAGCTGCAGAGCAGAATGTGTAAGAGTAAATGGTCATCTCCCAAAATGGGAGTCCGGTTGCAGCTGAGGAATTAGAGAGAAAATAAAAAAAGTGTTTCACACAGAAGTAATACAGGGAAATCATACGCTACAACTATTTCACACAGGAGATAAAATTTTTCCTATTTCACTGCAGGAGATGGGAAGATTACTGGCTCATTTATTTCAGGGTTTAAGTATATGGGCATAGATCATACTTTATTTCCCAGATGCCTCCTACAAGCAGGATATTTGCCCCTCCTGCATCACAGAGGCCTGAGGATGGTCCAGAGAAGCAGCCATCTCCAGTATGAAACAAGAGGAGGCCTTGGCGGGGGTTTGGTGAAGGTCTAGATTTCCAAAAATGTCCGTTTTGCTTGCTCTGTTATATACATGCACCAGTACAGAGCACAGGGCCTTGCTTTTCTCCTTCCTATTTCTGTATGTTTTGTGCCCTTTCATCTCACAGAAGTTACTGGAGAATTATTAGGTAAAAAATAGATTTATATATATAGACATATAGAAATGTATTCTTATTCAGTTAAGAAGAATTAAGAAATCACACATGATTGACTTAACTGGCTTCAGAACGTGCAGCTGTATTGATTTTGGATCTGGGGGACACCCAGCTTTGGACATGTGTTTGCCTGCAGGTCTTCTCCAACGTAGAGGAGCCTTTCAGTTACAGCTGCACAAAGCACATTTACTGGAATAAAAACCATGGCACAAGTGCTGTTTTATGAAATGCCCCTCATCTCCTCCATGCAGAAAGTGGGAGGAAGCTGATGGACACAACCAGGATGCTCCGTAGTTAAAAACCAGTGACATGTATTTTAAGACTCAGGAGTGCCAAAGGGAGGCAGGAGACGAGAGAGGAAGAGTGAACGTGGACGATTCCTCCGTGCTAATCTTCCTCAGATAGCATAAATGAGTTAGAGGGGAATTTAACCACTTGAAAAGGAAGTTTCAAATAGAAGGATTTCCAAAGGCTGTTCAGGAGGCAGATGAAAGAAAGTGAGAACTGGCAGAGCAACGCCCCAGTCCATGCTCCAGTCAAGGGGATGCTAATGTGGCTCTGCGCTATTCAAAGCCAAAAAAGCAGTAGATGAGGAGGCTGTATTCCCTGGGGAGGAATCTTCATGAAGAAGAGAAAGCATCTCTAAACTAGACATTAAATCAAGCACTCCATGGAATTTATTCAAGAAAAAGGCATAAAGGAAGGAAACTGGAAATTAAAATATGCAGCCTTAAAGAGCAAAGAACAGGTCAAATCTATTTTTTATTTCCATAAAATTATGGTGCTATTTAGTGGAAGAATAAGTAGAGAATTCTGCCTTGACATCAGGTAGGGATGAAGGAAGCTTGAACCTTTCTTTCCTTTTCCATCTAATATCTACCTTTTCCTCATCTTTTTTTTTTTTTTTCCACATGTCTTTTTGGCCAGTCCAGGCCTAAGAAATGAGTACTGGCTGGCTTTTGATATATGCTAACTGTTTTCTTTACTATTTGTAAGAAAAGTTTGAAATGACCCTTCTTGCAGACAGCTTACGGTCTGCGGTACAGGCAGCACAGAGCACAGCACCCATCTGGAATAACTAGGGAGCTCATTTCTTCTGTTCATCCTTGCTATTGAGTGCTGGGTTTATTGCAGGTATCAGGAAATATGGCCATTTTTCAGGTGGGGTAAGGTGCAGACTGACACAGAAACTGTGGTGATGTGGGCTTAGAGTAGGAAACAGAATTGGAAGAAAAATGGTAATGTGACTCTGAAATACCCATAGGTATTTACTATAGCAGTTA